>NC_037684.1:50504496-50595236 GCF_003255815.1 Theropithecus gelada | reverse complement strand
CCCGCCACCTCGCCCGGCTAGTTTTTTTTTTTTGTATTTTTTTAGTAGAGACGGGTTTCACCGTGTTAGCCAGGATGGTCTCGATCTCCCGACCTCGTGATCCGCCCGTCTCAGCCTCCCAAAGTGCTGGGATTACAGGCTTGAGCCACCGCGCCCGGCCTCTGCTCTGATTCTTGTCACTCTGCTCCAGGCTCCTGACTGAGCCCCCCAGCCCAGCCCACCCTCCATGCCTCACTGCTCTGATCATGTTAAAACCCCACTAGGCCACAAGGTTTCAAAGTGGATTTTTTTTTTTTTAATTTTTGTTTCATACTAACATCATGGGGATTTTTCAAAAGTAACTTATTTTCAGTTATGATTATTATTACTTTTTGTAGAGACAGGGTCTCACTGTGTTGCCCAGGCTGTTCTAGAACTCCTGGCCTTAAGCAATCTGACCACCTCAGCCTCCCAAAGTGCTGGGATCACAGGGCTGAACCACCGCATCCGGCCTTCAAAGTGGATTCTTAAGGAACCAGTTTTATAGAATACGATACACAGGTGGCCCTGAGGTTTGGAGCCAAGGCCGTAAATGCATCTGGGAACCTCCTTCCATTAAGAAATGCTTTGAATGCTGGAGGAACGTTTATTATGTAGTGGGGTGAATGCTCTGAGGCCACATGGGGTTCAGCCCCTGGCATGATGAGCGTGCAGGGAGAGACTGTGGAAGTCCCGCCATGTCTTGCCATGGATTATTTTGGGGTGAGGGGATATTGGTGACAGACTGGCAGGGAGCGGTCACCCTGTGCCAATGTGTCCTCCCGGGTTTACTTGGTGCCCTCAGTAGGGAAGAGGTAGCTCTAACAATGGAGAGGACCAGCTTTCACCTCAAAACTAGGGACTAACCTTAGAATCCCGAGAGTCATAATGTGCCTTCATTTTTTTTTGGAGACAGAGTCTCACTCTGTCGCCCAGGCTGAGTGCGGTGGTGCAATCACAGCTCACTGCAGCCTCAACCTCTTGAGCTCAGGAGATTCTCCCACCTCTGCCTCCCAAGTAACTGGGATTACAGGCACATGCCAACACACCTAGCTACTTTTTAAAACTTTTTTGTAGCAACAGGATCTTGCTGTGTTGCCCAGGCTGGTCTCAGAACTCCTAGGCTTAAGCGGTCCTCCTGCCTTGGCCTTTAAAGTGCCGGGATTACAGGTGTGAGCCACCACATCTGGCCCATAATGTGCTTCTGATGACCTATAAGACCCTCTGGCCTGAAAGTCCAACCTTAATCTTATCAGACCTAGTTTAGCTCTAACTTCGACTTCATAGGCCACATCAAGCAACAGAGTATGTATACCACAGCCAGAGGAAGCAGTCAGGCTGACCCTGAAGGTTGGATGCCTTGCAAGCCCACAGCCCCCCTAACCCAGTCTCTTCCACAGTCAGCCATGAAAACAAAGGACGGACGGCTGCGGTGGCTCACACCTGTAATCCCAGCACTTTGGAAGGCCAAGACGGGCGGATCACCTGAGGTCAGGGGTTTGAGACTGGCCTGGCCAACATGGTGAAACCTCGTCTCTACTAAAAATACAAAAATTAGCTGGGCGCGCTGGCAGGCACCTGTAATCCCAGCTACTCAGGAGGCTGAGGCAGGAGAATCGCTTGAACCCGGGAGACGGAAGCTGCAGTGAGCCGAGATTGCACCACTGCACTCCAGCCTGGGCAACAGAGTGAGACTCCATCTCAAAAAAAATTAAAAAAAAAAAAAAACTGGCAGCATATTAAAGGTGATTAAGAAATGAAACCACCAAATGCATCGCATGTGCCTATCAGGATCCTGGGTTTTGTTTATTTTATTTTTATTTTTTGAGACAGTCTTGCTCTGTCACCCAGGCTGGAGTGCAGTGGCGTGATCTCAGCTCACTGCAAGCTCTTCCTCCCAGGTTCAAGAGATTCTCCTGTCTCAGCCTCCCCAGTAGCTGGGATTACAGGCATGCGCCACCAGTCCTGGCTAATTTTTCTTTTTTTTTTTTTTTTGTATTTTTAGTAGAGATGGGGTTTCACCATATTGATCAGACTGGTCTCAAATTCCTGACCTCAGATAATCCACCCACCTTGGCCTCCCAAAGTGCGGGGATTACAGGCGTGAGCCACCGCACCCAGCCTGCGACCCTGTTTTGAACAAGCCTAGCGGGAAAAGCCATTTGGGAGGCAACCAGACAGACATGGACTGGGCAGGACATGACATTAGAAAATCCGGGTTAATTTTGTTAGCTGTGATAATGGCATTGTGGTTCAGTAAAAGAAAATGTCATTTTTAAAAGAAAATGTCTAAAAAAGATTTAGGGGGAAATGTCACACAGACAGTAACTGACTTTAGTTTAGAAAAGAAAACCAGATGAAGCAAATATGGCAAAATGTTAGCAACTGTTAAATATAGAGGCTGGATCTGGAGGCGTTCGGAAGGCTGCTGTCTGCACTGTCCCGAGGTTGAGATTTTCCATAATAAAGAGTTGTTGTCAACGTTTAATAAAATGTGCACATCACAGGGGAGGACGCAGGCGTGAAAGGACGATGTTTAGAACACATTTAAAGTCATACAACAATAGAAAGCGAACTACCGGTTTTCCGGAAGAAGTGACTGGGTTTGAAATTCCACATGGGTGCCTGGGGGAGTGTGCACTTGTCAGAGGACAAAAGCCCTCAATGCTCCTGTGTTCACTCAGCAGCCATGGTTCACATGCCCCACTGCGAGTGCTACGAGGGGGACAGACACAGGGAAATGGCCCAGAAATGGCACAGGGAGGTGCCCAGGCTCCGAGCAGCCTGGAAGATTCTGGAACCATGGGGAAACCACCACCAGTGGAGCCTAGTGAGCTCCTGGGACAGCAGCGCCACTCCCCAAGACCCCTCCACCCACTTCATCACTTATGGCACCTGCTGCGGGGCCAGGTGCCCGTCCACCTGCCAGGCTTCTAACCCAGTTCAAGCTGTTCCTCCAATCACATGACCCTGCAGACCAGCCCTGTGCCCTGCCAGGGGGTGCCAGTCACCCCAGCTCACTTCCAGTGCCCTCGGGAGGATTTTGTCCTGTTGTTTGAGGCTGGCAGAGGTTTGTTGGGACACAGTGGGGTATACGACAGGCCCCCCACTGAGCCACTTCTGTTAAAGAGGTGTTTACTTGCCCTCCCAGTTAGTTCCCAAGAGACTGGAGGTGTTGGAGTCTTGTTAGGAAAAGTGTGGATAAACTGTAAGTGCCTAAGAAAGGTCTCTGGACTGGAGGCTTTCTGGTGGTGGTGGCCAAAGGGTCCTCCAAGGCTAGCTCCCCACAGCGTGCAGAGCAGGCTAGTCCACAAAAGGAGCCACACTCGCTCATCTGTCCCCACGTCAACCATCCCCAAAACCGGACTCAAGGACAGAAGTGTCTTAGCAGCGTCTCTTAGCAGCGCACTAGTGCGGGGCCGCTGTGTTTACCTGAGGTGCCGCTCACAGCCCAGACGTGCTGGGGAGTGAGCGATTCTAGGGCTGGCCCTTCGGAAACGCCAGAGGTGTCATGTGAAATCCTAGCTCGGGGGCAGCGTCCCCAGGAAGAAGGCCTGGTCTAGGGGGCTAGACTCCTTTGATTTTTAATGATCCAGTGCAATTCGATAGATATTGGAGAGTGAATTTTAAACTGTTGTGGTCATTAGCTTGCCTCTCAATTATCAGCAGAACTTATGGCAGGATAGAAGTTGATTTATGTTTGTTTGCAGGGAGGGACCCCTAAAATCCCACCCCGCTTCAGCCCTGGACGGTCCAGTGCCTTTTCTAAGAGACGGAGTGGAACAAGCTGAGTCACCCCACGCCGGGCCCGCTTGGGAACACCAGAGTGGGGGCACTGCTCGGCTGACCCCCGGGTTTGGGTTTGCTGAGCAGGGTGGACAGGCCCACAAAGGGGGTCTATCGAGGTGCTGGGCTGGGGAGAAGCAACGTCCAAGGGGGCTCACTGGAGAGAAACCTGGTGTCCTCTAATGGGCTCCCTCCCCGCCCCGCACCCGCTGCAGCCACCATCTTCCCACAGTGTGTTCAAAATAAATTCTCACTAATCCATAATGGAACTGGTTCTCTTTGGGGCCACATCAGAACTGAGAACAACCTCAAGGCAGATGCCGCTGAGAGGGACTGCCCCATGCGGGCGCCACCATGCACAGTGGGAGCCTGCCACGTCCAAGGGACTGGATATACTTCTTCCTCCCACACCTGCGCCCCCACCCCCAGATGGCTTCACGCCCTCAGCAGCAGCTGGAGAACAACCTGGAGGCTCAGATAGTTAAACTCCTAGAGGCGCAGATGACGCTCCTTAGGAAAATGCAAAAATGAGGCTCATGCTTTCGTCCAGGCTGAAGTCCCTCTTGCTTGAGCAGCTAGGCCCATAGGGGCTATTTCCCCAGGGGGAAACATGGATTCTTACCATGCACACGGTCGAGGCTCCATGTTCTACTCCCTTCCTCATGGAAGAGATGATCTGACTTTTAAAATGACAGTATGCAGGCACGGTGCAGTGGCTCACACTGGTAATCCCAGCACTTTGGGAGGCCAAGGCAGGAAGGTTGCTTGATCCCAGGAGTTCAAGACCAGCCTGGGCAACATGATGAAACCCATCTCTACTTAAGGCGTGGTGGTGCACACCTGTATTCCCAGCTACTCGGGAGGCTGAGGCAGAAGGAGCGCTTGAGCCCACGAGATCGTGGCTGCAGTGAGCCCTGATTCCACCACTGTACTCCAGCCTGGGTGACAGAGTGAGACCCCTTTAAAAAAAAAAAAGAGAGAGAGAGAGAAAGGAAGGAAGGGGGAAGGGGAAGGAAAGAGGGAGGGAAGAAGGAAGGAAGGAAGGGAGGGAGGAAAAGAGGGAGGGAGGGAGGGGAAATTTGGTAGACCTTCCCATCACTGGCAGACACAGTAGAAGAGTTAGACACAGTAGAAGAGTTAGACACAGTAGAAGAGTTAGCACAAAGCATGTCCCCAGGTAGCAGCATGGATGTGTGTTCCAGTGATGGACTGCCTGGAGGATGGCTGAATTCAGATTTTTTTTTTTTTTTTTTTGAGATGGAGTCTGGCTCTGTCACCCAGGCTGGAGTGCAGTGGCGTGATCTCAGCTCACTGCAACCTCTGCCTCCCGGGTTCTAGCTATTCTCCTGCCTCAGCCTCCCAAGTAGCTGGGACTATAGGCACCCACCACCACATCCGGCTAATTTTTGTATTTTTAATAGAGACAGGGTCTCACCTCATTGACCAGGCTGGTCTTGAACTCCTGACCTCAGGTGATCCACCCGCCTTGGCCTCCCAAAGTGCTGGGATCCCAGGCGTGGGCCACCATGCCTGGCCACTGCATTCGGATTTAGCCAACTGCTCCTTGTTCCTTGCAGCAGCCTAAGCTTCAGGAGGTCCACCCAGCTCACACCTCAGCCTCTCCAAAGCTGTCCTGTGGCAGGAGACCTGCAGTCAGGCCTGTCCTGGGTCCTGCCCCTGGCTGTGACTGATTGTCCCTGATTGTCTGAGTCCGTCAGATTCCCCAGCCTGGAACTTTGAAATTGGGACGGAGAAAGCACAGGAGGTAGCGCAGGCCCACCACAGCCTTTGCTGTAAGCTGGGACGCTCTAACCATTGCTACTCTGTGTGGGGCTGGAGCAGCAGAAGTTGGCCCGGCTGCAAGGAGAGAGAAGAACCATGCCAAGATGCATTCGGGAGCAGGCCTTTGAAATGGAGCCGCAGTGCAGGCAGCTTTCTGGCTCTCCATTCTAGGTCCTTCTGGAAGCCTGACTTATTCCCACCCCTGGGCCCCAAGATCTCGTCAATCACCGTATAATAAATATCCCCAGCCCCGCTGACATCTCCTTTTCTTTTTTCCTCAAGTGGGTGCATTAGTTTCTCATTGCTACTGAAGCGAATTACCACAAACTTAGTGGCTTAATACAAGACCAGTGATCTGTTGTATTTCTAGAGGCCAGAAGTCCAAAACCAGTCTCACTGGGCTGAAGTCTCGGTTTGGGCAGGGCTGGCTCTCTCTGCGAAATCCGAGGGGAGACTTGTTTCCCTGCCTCTTCAGCCTCCAGTGGCCACCGGCAACGCCCACCACAAACACGCGCCTGAACACAGAGCTCACTAGCTCCTGCGGTGGGTGTGAACCAGGTTTCTCAACACAGTGCAATTGAGATTTGGGCCCAATCGTTCTTTGTCACAAGGGCCTGTGCTGTGCATTATAGAGTATTTAGGAGCCTTCCTGGCCCCCACCCATATGATGCATTAGAAACACTCCCCCTCACACACAGACACACACGTGCACACACTCCATGTACACACGCGGACTCACACAGACACACACATGTTCACACACTCCCCGTGTACACACGCAGACTCACACACAAAGACACACATGTTTACACACTCCATGTACACACGCAGACACACAGACACACACACAAATGCAAACACACACATGTGCACACACACTCCCCCATATACACACACACCCACCTAGACACAGACACAGGCACATCACACAGACACACACGTGCACACACTCCCCCATATACACATGCAGACAGACACACACACACACTTGCACACACACTCTCCCATATACAAACACACACCTAGACACAGACACAGGCACATCACACACATAGACACACACAGCCACATACACGTACACACAGCCACACTCCCCTGCATTTAGACACACATACACACCCTTAGACACAGGCACACACAGTCCCACAAGTTGTGACAACTAAACACGTCTCCAGGGTGAAGAGCCGCCGATGGTAAGGAACGGCCCCTGCCCTCCGCAGCTTCAGTAAAGAGGGACGCAGAAGGTGTGGCCGGACACGGGGCTGAGTTCCTGGGAGCACAGAGGTGAGGAGAGAGGACACCAAACACTGAAGCCCCCGAGGCTCCCGCAGGTCGGCCTGTGTGCTCAGCCCTGCTAGGTCCTGGTGGTCAGCGTGGGATGTGGAGAGAGGAAGCAGGCAGGTGGGGCGGGGGTACCGCCTGGCTGTTGGGGTGGCCAGGCCCAGGGCGCTTCCCTCAGAATGAGGTGGGGTGGGGCCCTGGCCCCCCTCAAGGCTGTCTCAACCCCTTAGCTGGAGGAGGCCCCTCAGCTGGCCTGGAGGGTCCACGTGGCTGCAGGCAGTGGGCCCTGGGTTACTTTCCCTTCCCCTGGCCTGTCCGGGACACAAAGCCTCCTGTGTCCCGGCCCCAGGCCGGCTGGCGCCAGGATAACCAGCGAGGCCGAAAACCTCATCTCATGTTCTGCTCCTCCACCCACCTCATTCCTCTAAGACCAAACGGCTTCCTGCTGGCTGTGAAAAGCCAGAGCGAGAGGAACAGCCCCGCAGACAGCCTGTGACAGCGCCCAGCACACACACACACACACACACACACACACACAGACGGCTGTGCGAGGGACTCGGGGGTCCCAGCTGCAGCTGAGCCTGCGGAAGATCCGGATCCGTGGTTCCCCTCTGGGAAGGGACTGAATCTTGAGCGTGGGATCGGAAGGGCGTCGAGCGTCAGGCCTGAATCGTCATCGTCCTCCTCCTGTCACAGCAGCTGATGTTCACAGAACACCCATTGCCAGGCCGGAAGTGAGGCACACTGCGCGCGTGTGTGCCAGGCCGGAAGTGAGGCACACTGGGCGTGTGTGTGCCAGGCCGGAAGTGAGGCACACTGGGCGTGTGAGTGTGTGCCAGGCCGGAAGTGAGGCACACTGCGCGCGTGAGTGTGTGCGCTGGCTTTCACCGGAGAATACCCTCTGGAGGTTTAAGGAGGTCTGGAGCTTCCCCAAGGTCGTGCCTCTGGCTGATGGCAGAGCTGCGGACTGGAGCCACACTGCCCTGCAACCGCTCCCAGCAGGAAAAACGCCCACACCGGGGCTGCCCTGTATCGGTCCGGCCCGGCACAGCAACCTACAGTCAGGAGGCAGGACTCGGCACTGACCCAGCACTCTAGGAGGAGCTGGGGGAAGCTAAGAAACTCCCGGCCGGGCGCGGTGGCTCACGCCTGTAATCCCAGCACTTTGGGAGGCTGAGGCGGTTAGATCACGAGGTCAGGAGATCGAGACCAGCCTGGCCAACATGGTGAAACCCCGTCTCTACTAAAAATAGAGCCTGGAGGACAGAGCGAGACTCCGTCTCAAAAAAAAAAAAAAAAAAAAAAGACATTTCGACCGGGCTCAATGGCTCACGCCTATAATCCCAGCACTTTGGGAGGCCGAGGTGGGCGGATCAGTTGAGGTCAGGAGTTCAAGACCAGCCTGGCCAACATGGTGAAACCCCGTCTCTACAAAAATACAAAAATTAGCCAGGCGTGGTGTCACATTCCTGTAATTCCAGCTGAGGGAGGCTGGAATCAGGAGGCTGAGACAGGAGAACCGCTTTAACTCAGGAGGCGGAGGTTGCAGTGAGCTGAGATCACGCCACTGCACTCCAGGCTGGATGACAGAGCTAGACTCCAGCTCAAAAAAAAAAAAAAAAGAAACTCCCATGGGCTCTGTTGCATGCCTGCGGGGGAGGCTGGTGAGCCCAGCCTGGAAGTAGAACCTCCGCTGCTCAGTGCTCTCCACTCTCCATGTTTTGTGCCAGAGTCACTAACTATAGGATTCTAAAATCGAATGCATGCATGAATTCATGGATCCTGTCCTAGTACAGACTCAATTCTTAGGGTATGTCTGATCCCCCAGTGCACACACACCCCCGTCTCCAGAACTCTTAAATAAATGTGTGCGTTTAGAAAATTCCATACCATGTGTAATTTCACATATTAAACAGAAAATCAGGAAGCGATCACAAGAGAAGTCTGGCATTACAGAAGGATTCTTACTGGGGGTTCTTTCAACAGCCTTTTCCCAGAACACATTTTAAAATATGAGTTCACGCACTGGAAAGGTGTTTATTGAACAGACTGCAGTCTGCCTGCCTCACGAGAGCAACATGGTATGCACCCGCATGGGGTTGAAGTGCTTTTTTTTTTTTTTTTTTTTTGAGACAGAGTCTCACTCTGCCACCCAGGCTGGAGTGCAGTGGCGCAATCTCAGCTCACAGCAGCCTCAGCCTCCCAGGTTTAGCTGATTCTACTGCCTCAGCCTCCCGAGTAGCTGGGACTACAGGCGCACACCACCACGTCTGGCTAATTTTTGTATTTTTAGTAGAGACGGGGTTTCACCATATTGGCCAGGCTGGCCTCGAGCTCCTGACATTGTGATCCGTCCACCTTGGCCTCACAAAGTGCTGGGATTACAGGCGTGAGCCACCGTGCCCAGCCTGAAGTGCTTTTTCATAACGACGAAGACACCACCATGAAGCTAAGCTAGAGAAATAGGATGGACGCTGGCATTATTCAGAAGTGAACCCTTTGCCATCTGTCCCCAGCGTCCCAGTTCCTGATGTGGAAGGCTATGTTCGCTGCCCCGTCGGGACGTGGGCCTTCCATCTTAGGAGAAGCCGCTCAGATCATGCCAACGAGGAGAGGATCTGGTGGGAGAGTGTCTAACATCTGCCGAGCCCTTTGAAAAAGCTTCCGAGGGGGCCTGGAATGGAATCATGCTTGGCTCTTTGTATGACCAAGGAGATGAATGTCCTGTCTCAGCATTGTGACCTCAGGTCGTCTATGGGAGAATTCGACCTTAGGTGGATTCCAGTCTCATATTTCATCAAAATCATGCACACCACACCTGCTGCCCCATTTCCAGAGATGGAGCCCCAATCTGTGAGCCTGCTCTAGAGGCCCAGCCCCAGCTCCATCCCTAGGGCTCACTGTGTGACTTCGGGCAAGTATCTTAACCTCCCTCGGCCTCAGTTTCTTCCTCTCAGTGCTATAAAAGTGCTAGATTAGATCAATGATTCCTAACTAGGGACAGTTTTGCTCACACAGGGAACATTAAACAGTGTCTGGCCAGGCGCGGTGGCTCACGCCTGCAATCCCAGTACTTTGGGAGGCCAAGGCAGCCGGATCGCTTGAGGTCAGGAGTTCAAGACCAGCCCAGCCAACACGGCAAAACTGTCTCTACTAAAAATACAAAAATTAGCCAGATGTCATGGCGGGCACCTGTAATCCCAGCTACTCAGGAGGCTGAGGCAGGAGAATCCCTTGAACCCAACCCAGGAGGCAGAGGTTGCTGTAGAGCTGAGATCGCACCACTGCACTCCAGCCTGGGTAACAGAACGAGACTCCATCTCAAAAAAAGAAGAAAAAAAAAAAACCAGTGTCTGGAGACATTGATGGGTGGGTGCTAGTGGCATCTGGTCGGTAGAGGCCAGAGATGCTGCTAAACATCCTACAGTGCACAGGACAGCTCCTCCCACAGATAATGATCCTGTGTAGCACATCAGCAGTGCCTGCTGAGAAATGTGCCATGAACAAACCCAGCCCATTGCCGGCTGCCACCGTGGTCAGGACAGCCCAATAGCACCAAGACCGTCCCTAACTCTTGATGGGCAGGACTTGAACTAGGGAGGTGGAGAAGGCTCACTGCCAAGCTCACCACTGTCCCTGATGCCTTCCAGGGAACTCTGGTGATATTCCAGTAGGATTCCCCTGGAAACATCCTCCTGCTCCGCAAACACTGGAGATTGCATGAGGAGCAGTTGGCTGAGCCCTGAGCACATGACAGCCAGTGCTGGGAACTCAGTGGGACAAAATGTCACACTGGGGCATCAAGGTGAGCCACCACGCCCGGCATGTTTGTTTGTTTTTTGAGACAGGGTCTCTTGTTCTGTCACCTAGGCTGGAGTGCAGTGCTGCAATCTTGGCTCACTGCAACCTCCACGTCCTGGGCTCAAGCGATTCTCCCAGCTCAGCCTCACAAGGACCTGAGACTGCAGGCTTGTGCCACCATATCTGGCTACCATGTTCTATTTAGTTTTTTTAAAATAAAAATCTGGGCTGGAAGCAGTGACTCACGCCTGTAATCCCAGCACTTTGGGAGGCGGACACGGGTGGATCACGAGGTCAGGAGATCGAGACCATCCTGGCTAACACGGTGAAAACCCATCTCTACTAAAAATACAAAAAATTAGCCGGGCGCGGTGGTGGGCACCTGTAGTCCCAGCTACACAGGAGGCTGAGGCAGGAGAATGGTGTAAACCCGGGAGGCGGAGCTTGCAGTGAGTGGACATCGCGCCACTGCACTCCAGCCTGGGTGACACAGCGAGACTCCGTCTCAAAAAAAAAATCTGCATGCCTCTTTCAAATCTGTGGTGGGAATCAGACCCTGCACAGGAAATGTCCATCACCTCTAGGGGCCCAGAAATGACAGTGGCCAAAAACACGTGCCTGGCAGAGCCGAGCTGGTTTCCGGAAGGATGTCTCAGCAAAGCATCCCCACTTTTCTCCAGCTTGCATTTTCTCTTCAGCTTTCTCTTACGCTTTTCCAAACCACACAGCTTCTTGGGAGGCATGTTGAAGTGTTTAAAAATGAAGCAATAAAAATAAATCACTTGTTCTCAGAAGACAGCCGGTTGGTTATTTAGCTGCATGTTTCAACGGACTAAATGCTGACACGGGTGTTACCCGGGCACCCAAGCAGCTGTGCCTGCAGACAAGGCGCCTCAGAAAAGACCATTGTCACGTCCACCAAAGGACATTCTGCTCCCTGTGGTGGCCAGAAACCCCTTCACGCTGGGGCTGTGCAATGTGATGTTAGCACTGTGCTTTATTCCTAGGATATTGCCACACTCCTTTTTTTTTTTTTCTTTTGGAGACAGAGTTTCGCTCTTGTTGCCCAGGTTTGAGTCCTATGGTGCGATCTCGGCTCACTGCAACCTCTGCCTCCCAGGTTCAAGTGATTCTCCTGTCTCAGCCTCCCAAGTAACTGAGATTACAGGTGCCCATCACCACACCCAGCTAATTTTTTGTAGAGATGAGGTTTCACCATGTTGGCCAGGCTGGCCTCGAACTCCTAACCTCAGGTGATACACCCACTTCGGCCTCCCAAAGTGCTGGGATTACAGGCATGAGCCACCACGCCCGACTACCACACTCCTTATAATTGTCTAATTGTCCCAGGCAGCCACCAGCCGGCCCTGGCCCTCCCTGGTGATCTGCTGGGGCTCCTCTCAGCACCCCTGATGCCCTTCCCACCGCAGACCCAGTTCCCTACAAGGGTTTCTCCAGAGGGTTTCAAAGAGCTGGCCATAACCTTTTGTCATGCAGGCACTGAATCTAGAGGACCATTTAGGAATCATTAAAAGCTCGACCTCACTCCTTACACAAAACCCACCAGATGCATCGGAGATTTCAATGTAAAAACATAAAGCTATGAAGGCCAGGTGCGGTAGCTCACGCCTGTAATCCCAGCACTTTGGGAGGCCAAAGCGGGAGGATCACTTGAGTTCGAGACCAGCCTGACCAACGTGGTGAAACCCCATCTCTACTGAAGATACAAAAATTAGCTGGGCATCATGGCATGTGCCTGTAATCCCAGCTACTTGGGAGGCTGAGGCAGGAGAATCGCTTGAACTAGGAGGGGAAGGTTGCAGTGAGCCGAGATCGCACCAGTGCACTCCAGAATGGAGTGAGACTCTGCCTCCAAAAAAAATAAAAATAAAATTTTAAAAAGTCATGAAAGTACCAGAAGAAAAGGTAGGAAAATTAAACATGCAAAAGTCCTCTCCAAGCTGATACAAAACCCAGAGGCTACTGAGTAAGAGAAGACATTTGACCTCATAAAAATTACAACTTTCACTGCAGGGGGTGGGGGTGAGGGGATGAAGTCAAAGTCAAATGACAAAAGGCAGCTGTTACCCACCTCACTCAGAACTCAAGCCAAAAAGCTGGTGTCCTTACCAAGACCCATAAGGCCTTGCAGGACCTGACTGGCCCCCTACAGCCGCCACGTCCCTCTGACCTCATTCCTGTATTTGTCAGAATGAACTCATTTTTGCTGACCTCATCCCTGTATTTGTCAGAATGAACTCATTTTTGCAGTGGTGACAAATGAGCCCTGATGTCTACAAGATGTGATGTGCTACAGATTTACTTCTCGCTGACGCTAAGTCCCGAGCGAGCCAGGCAGGTCCCCAGAGCAGCAGCGGCTCCACGTGGTGACTCACCCCTCCAGGCTGCCACAATCTCGTGCTTCAACAAACTCAACACGTGGCCTCCAGCGATCATCAAGACGCAGAAGGAATGCCAGGCATCGCTCACCTGTTCCTCAATGCCTCTGCCCAGGAGTGGCCCATGTTCCTTCCCCTCGTGGGGGCCTGGGCCAACTGTGCAGTGCCGCCTGTCTGTAGGGGGCTGGTTATGGGGTGGGCATGAATTATTTGGTGAACATGCCTTTCTGTCCCGCAGCTCACTCGCCTGGCTACGCCAACTCTGGTGCTTTATCTTGAACACACGGAACTCCTGTCTCATGGCCTTTGAATTAGCTCTTCTCTCTTTCTGGAATGTTCTTCTCCAGGGAATCTGCTTGGCTGGTTCCCTTACCTCCCTCAGTGTAATTCAACAGAAAAGCATCAAAGAATCGACTTAGAACATGGGCAAAAGATATGAACAAATATTTTACCAAAAACGATATACGGATGGCAAATAAGCACATGAAAAGATGTTCAATATCGTGAGCCATTAGGGAAATTCACATTACAGCTACAGTGAGGTATCGCTGTGTAACCATCAAAAGGGCTACAACAAAAAATGGTGGCAACACCAAATGCTAATGAGGATGCAGAGAAATGAGATCACGCACACACTGCTGGTGGGAACGGTACAGTTACTCTGGAAAACAGTCTGGCAGTTTCTTTTCTTTTTTTCTTTTTTTGAGACAGGATCCCACTTTGTTACCCATGCTGGAGTGCAGTGGTGTGATGTCGGCTCATGGCAGCCTTGACCTCCTGGGCTCAAGTGATCCTCCCACTTCAGCCTCCTAAGTAGCTGGGACCAGAGGCACATGTCACCATGCCTGGCTAATTTTTTGTATTTTTAGTAGAGACAGGATTTCACCATGTTGCCCAGGCTGGTCTCAAACTCCTGAGCTCAAGTGATCCTCCTGCTTTGGCCTCCTAAAGTGCTGGGATTACAGGCGCGAGCCACTGCGTCAGGACAGCAGTTTCCTATCAAACAAAACGCGCAACTAACTACCACCTGACATAGTGACTGTTGCACTACCTGGAGAAAAGAAAGTTTACGTTCACATACAAATCAGTACACCTGCCTCAGAAGAAGGAGTAGGCATTAAAAAAAAATTGGGACTGAGTGCAGTGGTTCACGCCTGTAATCCCAGCACTTTGGGAGGCCGAGGCGGGTGGATTATTTGAGGCCAGCCTGGCCAACATGGTGAAACCCAGTCTCTACTAAAAATACAAAAATTGGCCGGGCGTGGTGGTGCACACCTGTAATCCCAGCTACTCAGGAGGCTGAGGCAGGAGAATCGCTTGAATCTGGGAGGTGGAGATTGCAGTGAGCTGAGATCATGCCACTGCACTCCAGCCTGGGCGGCAGAGCAAGGGAGACTCCGTTACACGAAAAATAAAGATAGGTAGACAAATGCTCAGAGCAGGTTTATTTGTAATAAGCAAAAACTGGAAACAATGCTTCAGTGACCGTCCTTCATGAAGAACAGTTAAACTGTGGTTCATCCATGCTGTGGGGCAGTGCTCAGCAATGACAACAGTGAACCCTCGGTACATACAACATGCTGCATGAATCTCCAGGGAACTCTGCTGAGTAAAAACAGCCAACTTCAAAAGGTTACAAGCTGCATTAGCCAGGGTTCTCCAGAGAAACAGAACCAACAGGATATAGACAAAGAGATTTATTAGGAAGATTTGCCCATGTGGTTATGGAGGCTGAAATTTCCCATGATCTGCCATCTGCAGGCTGGCAGCTCCGGAAAGCTAGTGGTGTAGTTTCAGCCCCGAAAGCCAGGGGAGCCAACCATGTCACTCCCATGCTGAGTCCACAGGCCTGAGAACTGGGAGGCTGACAGTGTAAGTCCTGGTCTGGGTCCAAAGGCTCAGGGAGCACTGATGTTCAAGGGCTGGAGAAGATGCATGTCCCAGCTCAAGCATAGAGAGCAAATTCCCCTTTCCTCCGCCTTTTGTTCTGTTCAATATAGATGACACCCATCTATATTGGTGGGGTCTGTCTTCTTTACTCACTCTACAGATTCAAATGCTAATCTCTTCTGGAAATAGCCAGAAATCATGCTTTCCCAGCTCTCTGGGCATATACAATTAACCATCATGAATACTGTGTGATTCCATTTCCAGAACATTTTTTGAAATGACAAAATGCTAGAAGTAGAGAACAGTGGTTGCCAGGGGTTTGGGATGATGAGGGGGCCGGAGGGAGGAGGGTGCAGCTGTAAAAGGGTAACAATGAAGGACCCCCATGGTACTGAAAACAGTCTGTGATTTGACTGTGGTGGCAGTGGATAAAATTTTATAGAACCAAATACACACCCACAAGAATGAGTACAAGTAAACTGGGGAAATCGGAATAAGACTGGTGGGCCGGGCGCTGTGGCTCACACCTGTGATCCCAGCACTTTGGGAGGCCGAGGCGGGTGGATCACTTGAGGTCAGGAGTTTAAGACCAGTTTGGCCACCATGGTGAAACCCAGTCTCTACTAAAAATACAAAAATTAGCCAGGCGTGGTGCTGCACACCTGTAATCCCAGCTACTCAGGTGGCTGAAGCAGGAGAGTCACTTGAACCTGGGAAGCAGAGGTTGCAGTGAGCTGAGATCACGTCACTGCACTCTAGCCTGGGTGACAGAGCGAGACTCCGTCTCAATAAATACATAAATAATAAGACTGGTGGATTGTCCCAACATTGATAGCCTGGTTGTGGCAGTGAATTATAATTGTGCAAGATGTTGCCATTGGCGGAAAATGAGTAAAGGGTCAAAGGAGTTTCTCAGTACGATTTCTTGCAATGGCATGTGGATCTACAATTATCTCAATCAAGATTTTAATTAAAAATAGACACAAAGCTTTTCCTTCATTATTGCGAAACTCGATTCAATTGCTTCATTTTGTTTTTGCTGTTTTAAAAAAATAAAATAAAATTTAAAACAGGGTGGCATTATTAGCAAACTTGTAATCACACAGAATCTACTTTGGCTGTGCAAAGACTCTGGAGTCCCCGTCTTCACTGACTCTGGGTCTTGTGGCAAGAGAAGGTGCACAACACCGTCACCATCTGAGCACAGGGAAACGCGGCGCATCTCCTCAGCTAAGTCCTAATTAGCTTAGTCCTGTGGCAGCAAAACCAAATTCCACAGGAGTGGAGAGTATCAAGAGGGTGCCGTGCACAGAATTACAGTATGTCCCTGTCCTTGCTCTTCTTGCAGAGCTCAGATGTTCTCTATTTTGCTTTCAAAAGCAAAGGGCCTTCCACCCCTTCCATCCATTGAACTCTCCATAGAGTCAGCAAAGATCAGTAGTTCCTAAACCAGGAGCACAGTAGCATGTGGGTCCTTCACTCATCTACACCCTGAAAATGTTCTTGAAAATGTCTCAAGCAAGAAGCCAACGGCTCCTCTTCCTGTGGCCCCAGCAAATCTCAGCAGCGCCCCAAAGGCTGGAACCAGCTTTGGAACCAGACAAGTGGTCCATGCACCCCCATGTCCTAGAGCAGGAACCTGGGCCACTGCTGCAGGAATCCCTGAGGATCAGGAAATCGGTTCACCAGCGTGGCTCATCATCCACCCTCCTACAGGCGGGTTTCAGATGAGTGACATTCCCAGAAGCATTTCCTCTCCATTCCCAGGTCACCGGCTGTATTAGCCCATTTCCACACTGCTATAAAGATACCACCCGAGACTAGGTAATTTATCAACAAGGGAGGCTTAACTGACTCACGGTTCTATGTGGCTGGGGAGACCTCAGGAAACTTACACTCACGGCAGAAGGGGAAGCAGGCACCTTCTTCGCAAGGCAGCAGGAGAGAGAGAAGGAAAAGGAAAGGAGAAGAGCCCCTTATAAAACCATCAGACCTTGTGAGAACTCACTCACTATCACGAGAACAGCACTGGGGAAGCTGCCTCCATGATCCAATCACCTCCCTCCCTCCACACGTGGGGATTACAATTCAAGATGAGATTTGGGTGGGGACACAGAGCCAAACCAGATCACCTGGCTCACCCAGACCTGGGACCTGGATGCCCCCTGACTTCTCAGTGTCAGGCTACTCCTCCATAAACAGACATCCAAGGACCGTCGGTGGCTCCCTCCCTCCTTCCATCAAGCCTTCACCTGGTGGTTGGCCCCAAGGCCCCCATGCATGGCCCCTGCCTGCCGCTCTCTTCTGGGTTCCCTGTGCTCGCCTTCACAGAGCTCTCAGTCTTCTGGCTATGTGCCTCAGAGTCCGGGGCTGTCTCCTCCCTCGGGGTCCTGGAAGTACCTTTCTTGCACCTGCCCCCTGCCAGGCAGGCACCTCTGAAGTCCCCCGAGCTGGGGTCCCTTTGCTCCTAGGGCCTCCTTTCCAATCCACTGCCTGCTGGGGGAGGGATGTGTCCTCAGGGGCCCCACCTGTACCTGGTGGAGCCAGACCACCATGAAGGCCCATCTCACCTGGCAGAGGCCTGGTGAACACCGGCTGGCCACAGCACCCCCGAGCCTTCCAGAGGCGAGGTGCCGTCCCCATAGGCCGGCCCGGGCAGCATCTGCTGTTTCCGCTCTGGCCAGCACGAAAGCATCCCTCCCTGAGTCCCAGGAAGGGAGGGAAAGTCCAGACTAGCATTGAGACACTGAGGGCTTTGGGGCGGGCAGGGGCATGCAGGGGAGAGGCCGACGCCAATTCCCCGACTCCCCTGCACGGCTCACCGCTTCCCTACTGTGTCTCCCAGGAGCAGCCGTCACTGTCTGCTCCAGAACGTTCCTCTCCATCTTACTCCATAAGGGCAGGGAAATTGGACAGTCTATTTGCTGTCATGTCCCCGTACCCGCAGTGGGAGAAGCTGAGAGGAGCCGGGGCCTCGCCTGGCTGGGATGGGCCTGCCAGGAAGGCTGCAGCTGGTTCCCTGTCCCAGCTGTGGGCACGTTCCCAGTCCTCCGGTCGGGCTCTGTGGCAGGCCCTGAGGAGCACCCCAACCTCTGGGCCCCGGGTGGGAAGATAAAATAGAGGTCAGCAGAGCAGGGCGTGGGGCCAGACTGGATCCTGTTCTCCATTTTGTTGGCTGAAACTGTGGGTAAATTTCCCCAACCCCTCTGAGCCTCAGTTTTCCCATCTGTGCAGTGGGGACAGTAGGACTGACTCTGCAGGGATGGGTGGGGACTAAAATGGTGGGGGTGAGGCACTGAGCTCAGCATATGGCCAGAGGGAGGGCTCCGGGGCACTCCTGGACTGGTTTGTTCAATCAGAACTGCGGGAGGGCCGGGCGCGGTGGCTCACGCCTGTAATCCCAGCACTTTGGGAGGCCAAGGCGAGTGGATCACCTGAGGTCAGGAGTTCGAGACCAGCCTGGCCAACATGGTGAAACCCCATCTCGACTAAAAATACAAAATTAGCCAGGCATGGTGGCACATGCCTGCAGTCCCAGGTACTCAGGAAGGAGATAGGAGAATTGCTTGAACCCAGGAGGCGGAGGCTGCAGTGAGCCAAGATCGCACCATTGCACTCCAGCCTGGGCGAGACAGGTAGAGACTCTGTCTAAAAAAAAAAAAAAGAAAAAGAAAAGAAAAGAAATGCTCTGGCCTGTGAATGCAGACTGAGAAGCCTGAACTAGAAGCAGTTCAGCTTCCTTCCACATCCCAGGCGCCCACCCATGCTGTGGCAGGACCTGTCCTTCTCACTGGGGAAGGGAGGCCCTTCTGACCTCCACCCTCCATGCACCAGCACCTGCTCTGTGTCCAGCGCACCTTGAGGACCCAGTCACACAGAGGTAGGAAGGAGAAGGAGACAGACCTGGGACAAGTCAGTTCCGTGAACATCACAGGACCGGGCACTGTGGCTTGTGCCTGTGCCTTTTGGGAGGCCGAGGCGGGAGGATCGCTTGAGCCTAGGAATTTGAGACCAGCCTGGGCAACATGGTGAGACCCTTTCACTACAAAAGATAAAAAATAAAACAAATCATCACGGCGTTGCACAAAAGTCTGTGCAGGGTACAAGGGGGACACAAAGGGAGGCTGGCCAAGCCCCCACAAATGTCTTCAGAGAAGAGCTTCCTGAGTTCTCCTTCTCGAGGGGCAGGAGCGTCCCAGGCAGAGGAAACAGCAGGAGCACAGCGCTGGCGGCCTGGGTAGGGAGGGGAGGGGAGGGGAGGAGAGCGGCATGGTCAGCCAGGGACCTGCATGGAGCTCCCACGGCCAGGTGACACTCAGCAAGCTCAGATCCTTTTACAAATAACCAGCTGCTTCTAGGAGAGAGATTAGCCCAGATTCCCTGGGAGCTTTAGACTATCAGAGTCAACAAAGGATAAATGAATGCATCACTCTCTACTCTTTTGGAGAACACATGTCTAACCGCACCGGCCGCACCTTTGAGGCTGAGATCAGATGGAGCAGCTGAGGACCCAGAGTGATCCCGAATGAACGACTCCAGGAGCTGGGTGAGACGGGGCAGCAGGGAGGGTGGCCGCCATCCATCATGACCCTCTGGCCTTCCCGTCCAGCCTCTTCCAGCACTGTGTGCCCCCACGCCCTCCTTACTCTGGGGACGGCAGGAAGGCTGAAGCCAGGAGGCTCTCAGGTATGTCATGAGTCAACCCGGGCAGAAACGGAAAACGAAGGAGAAAGGAGCAGGTGGGAGGGAGGGAAGACCTGGAGGGCCATGGGGAGGCTCAGGATAGGGGTGGCCCCAGCCCATCACTGGGCACCTCACTGAGACATCACACGAGGGCTTTGCTAGCCGCCCCGGTCTCCCCAGGGCAGAGAATGTGGGCAGCCCAGGCAGAGCTGTCCTGATGCCTACACCCTCAGCACCCAGCCCTTCCAGCTATGCCACAGGAGGCTCATTGAACGGTGCGGAGAGAAGCGAGGAACAGGCCACGACTCACTGAAGGTCTCCAGAGGCGTCTCCCGACCAGCCGCGGAGCCTTCTGGAAGCATTTGGTCCATGTGCTCCTCTGATGCCACCAGAGCTAGGGCTGGCACCTCCCGCAGGGAAACAGACAGCATGCGGCCGGAGGGGCGGGTGCCAGGCCTAAGAAAGCGGCAGCCCTCCGGAAGCTGAGCCCCATGACCAGCCCGGCCCATGCCCAACAGCCGGCTCACCTCTCCTCCTCTCCTCCAGAGCCTCCCCGGCACAGCTCACAGTGGCAATCCGGGCAGACTTTCCCGGGAACGCCACAGCTGCCAGATGCTGCCCCATCGGGGACGCAGAGGGTGAGCACAGACCCAGCACAGCCCCACACCGACGCCCGTGGCAGGAGGTGAGCGGAGGCAGTGCCTTCCCTTCAAGGAAGAGCTTGTTCAATCTTTCCCCAGATTCTAGGTTCTGGGAGCGCAGAGGGCAGGGCTGGCTGGGGCAGGTCTCAGGGACTACCTGTCTGTCGTCCAGCTCGGCCACTGACTGTGACACTGGGCAGGTCCTCTTCCCTCCAGCTCCACAGAGCAGGGCTGGGGGCTGTGAGGAAGGGAGGAGGGCCACCTTCTCCACTGGGCCCATGATCCTTTAGGGGTCCAGAAAAATGTTGTAATTTTCTTTTTCTTTTTCTTTTTCTTTTTTTTTTTGAGACAGAGCCTCGCTCTGTCCCCCAGGCTCAAGTGCAGTGGTGTGATCTCGGCTCACTACAACCTCTGCCTCCCAGATTCAAGTGATTCTTGTGCCTCAGCCTCCCGAGTAGCTGGTATTACAGGCACCCGTTACCACACCCAGATAATTTTCGTGTTTTTAGTAGAGATGGGGTCTCACCATATTGGCCAGGCTGGTCACAAACTCCTGGGCTCAAGCGATCTGCCTGCCTCAGCCTCCCACAGTGCTAGGATTACAGGAGTGAGCCACCACAACTGGTTGGGATAAGCCTATTGAGGGGGAGAGAAACCCCATACACACACACACACGCATGCACACACGCACACACACACATGCACACACATGCACACACACGAACCAAGGAGAGATGATTCCAGATTAACCCATTTTTTGTAGAAGTCAAAGGTTTTGCAGTGCCAGGATTTTGGAGCACACTTCCTATAGAAACAGAACAACAGGATGTATGTACATATGTGTAGAGAGAGACAGACAATCACATACACACAGATGATAAGGATTTGGCTCATGTGATTGCAGAGGTTAAGTCCCAAGATCTGCCTCAGTCAGCAAGCTGGAGGCCCAGGAGGGTGGACCACATGGTTCGTCTGAGGCTTGAGACCCAAGAAGAGCCAGCGTTCAAGTTCAAAGGCAGGAAAAAGCCCATGTCCCAGTCTGAAGATAGGCAGGCCGGAGAATTCTCTTCCTCTGGGGAGGGTGAGCCTTTCTGTTCTATGCAGGCCTTCAACTGACTGGATGAGGCCCACACTAGGGAACACACTCAACTCTTCTCACTGGTACTCAACTCTACTCCACTGGTTTAAATGTTAAACTCGCCCACAAACACCCAGAATAATGTCTGACCACACATCTGGGAACCCTGTGGCCCAGTCAAGTTGACACATAAAAGTACCCAGGTAAGGCTGGGCGCAGTGGCTCAAGCCTGTAATCCCAGCACTTTGGGAGGCCGAGGTGGATGGATCGCCTGAGGTCGGGAGTTTGAGACCAGCCTGGCCAACATGGTGAAACCCCGTCTGTACTAAAACTATAAAAAATTAGCTGGGAGTGGTGGCAGGTGACTGTAATCCCAGATACTCAAGAGGCTGAGGCAGGAGAATCACTTGAACCTGGAAGGCAGAGGTTGCAGTGAGACAAGATCACGCCATTTCACTCCAGCCTAGGTGACAAGAGTGAAACTCCATATCAATAAAAAACAAACAAACCAAAAACCCACACACACAAAAAGGGACCCAGGTAAGACTCCAGTGGACATGAGGGCTGGAGGATCTCCCCCCCGTGGCTCTGACTCCAAGGGCAGAGCTAAAAGGGCAAAGGCTGTCACTGCCCCAAGCTCTGACAGCTTCAGCCAGGTTATAAGAGACACAGGATAGTGCCAGGGCAGGAGTGGCTCTTGGCAGAGCCAGGGTCACCTCCAGAGGGCTCCACCTCAGGGGGCTGCTGCTTGACTTCACTCTTGGGTGTACACGGGCTGATATGGTTTGGATCCATGTCCCCACCCAAATCTCATTTTGAATTGTAATCCCCAGTGTTGAAGGCAGGGCCTGGCGGGAGGTGACTGGATTCTGCAGGTGGTATTCCCGTAAATGGCTCAGTACCATCTAATATGGTTTGGCTGTGTCCCCACCCAAATCTCGTAATCCCCATAGTCCCCATGGTGAGTGGGACCCAGTGGGAGGCAACAGGATCATGCGGGCAGTTCCTCCATGCTGTTCTCATGATATTGAGTTAGTTCTCATGAGATCTGACGGTTTTACAAGGGGCTTTCCCCGCCTTCACGCTGTACTTCTTCCTGCTGCCATGTGGAGGGCCTGTGTTTGCTTCCCCTTCCGCCATGGTTGTAAGTTTCCTGAGGCCTCCCCAGCCATGCTGAACTGTGACTCAATTAAACCTTTTCTAAGTTACCCAGTCTCGGGTATGTCCTTAGCAGAACGAGGATGGACTAATACACCATTCCCCCTTGGTACTGCATAGTGAGTGAGTTACCAAGAGATCTGGTTGTTAAAAAGTGTGTGGCGGGCCGGGCGCGGTGGCTCACACCTGTAATCCCAGCACTTTGGGAGGCCGAGGCGGGCAGATCATGAGGTCATGAGATTGAGACCATCATGGCTAATATGGTGAAATCCCATCTCTACTAAAAATACAAAAAATTAGCTGGGGGTGGTGGCACCTGCCTGTAGTCGCAGCTACTCGGGAGGCTGAGGCAGGAGAATTGCTTAAACCCAGGAGGCGGAGGTTGCAGTGAGCCGAGATTGCACCACTGCACTCCAGCCTGGGCGACAGAGCAAGACTCCATCTCCAAAAAAAAGAAGGAAAAAAAAAAAAGTGTGTGGCAACCTCCCTCTGGCTCTCTCTTGCTCCTGCTCTGTCTTCCACCATGAGTGAAAGCTCCCTGAGGCCTCCCCGGAAACAGATGCCGCCATGCTTCCAGTAGCCTGCAGAACCGTGAGCCAATGAAATCCGTTTTCTTTATAAATTACCCAGGCTCAGGTATTTCTTTATAGCAGTTCGAGAGCAGACTAATACACTGGCCTGGCAAAGTGGAAAGCGCAGGGCTTGGCAGCCAGACAAGGACTTCACTTTCAACTTGGGACTAAACATGCACTCAGCAGACATGAGATGGCTCTGCAGATGGAGCCGGAAGGGTCTCCCTTCTCTCTGAAGCCCCTGTTCTCTCCATCAGGAGTTGCACCAGGCCTCTTGCCCTCACTGGTTCTCAGAGCTCAGAGAGGGCAGGCAGCAGGTTTTCCTCTCCCTCGTGTCTCTAATCAGACGTAAAGTGGCTGGGGCCAGTGCAGAGACTCGGTGAGGGCTCATGATGATTTGTCACGGTCAAAACTGGGTCCTGTCCTGGTGACAGTTTCTTAAGCCCAAAGGCAAGGTCGGAGTGGGAAATAGTCTGGTTGCTTCTATCTGACGGCAGGACAGGTCACAGACAGCACACCGCAGGGGACAGAGCTTTACTTGGAACAACCTCAGATTTTCTCGTGGGGAACAGAAGCGACCACGAACATGGAAGCTGCCGCCCTCGGCACAGCCAGCAGGCACACCGGACCAGACATGAGCTACTGCAGGGCACATCCCCGATGGCACCTGTGCCACAGGTCACAGCAGCCCCGTGATTTGGCTAGAAGAAGAAAACCTGAGTTCCTAAGTAAATAACCGGTGTTACTTTCCTTCAAGACAAGCTAACCTGTCTAAAGCCGTTAACCAAAAACAAAAACAAAAAAACAAAGAATAACAAACTTTTTTATTGTAAAATAAAACACAGAATATAAAACACAGAAATGCACAAGCTGCACAGAGGACCCCAGGAGCCCGGGCTGCCCAGACCCCACACCACGCACAGCCTCTGCCCAGGGGGAGCCGCCTTCTGGCTGCTGTGATGATCACTTCCTCGCATTTTAAAACTTACAATAGATCTGCTGTAAGGAAAAGAAAGGAATTGGGTGGGACATTTCTTTTTTTTTTTTTTTTTTTTTGAGACAGAGTCTCGCGCTGTGTCACCCAGGCTGGAGTGCAGTGGCGCGATCTCGGCTCACTGCAAGCTCCGCCTCTCAGGTTCACGCCATTCTCCTGCCTCAGCCGAGTAGCTGGGACTACAGGCGCCCGCCACCACGCCCGGCTAGTTTTTTGTATTTTTAGTAGAGACGGGGTTTCACCATGTTAGCCAGGATGGGGGTGGGACATTTCCTACAAATTAAAGACAGCCTTCTGGCCGGGCAGGGTGGTTCACGTCTGTAATCCCAACACTTTGGGAAGCCGAGGCGGGTGGATCATCTCAGGGGTTCGAGACAAGCCTGGTCAATATGGTGAAGCCCCGTCTTTACTAAAAACACACAAAAAAATATCTGGACGTGGTGGCACATGCCTGTAGTCCCAGCTACTCAGGAGGCTGAGGCAGGAGAATTGCTTGAACCCAGAAGGTGGAAGTTGCAGTGAGCCGAGATCGCACCACTGCACTCCAGCCTGGGCGACAGAGTCAGATTTCATCTCAAAAAAAAAAAAAAAAAAAAAAAGATAAAGATAAAAAGCCCGAGCCTTCTGACTTCAGTTTCCCACAGTGCAGTTCAATGGGTTCCTTGGTCTCTATTTCTTGCAAATTGGCAGCTGGATTCACAGACTGGATCTACCCAAGGTTGGATAACAAAACTCTAGCAAGACTGTAGATCTCTAGGAGACACAGGACATCTGCTTGTCTTTTGTGTGTGTGATCTTAGCAGCTGATGCTTAATACCTGTATCTATTTATTCATCGGGATTCCGGAATGATGTTGTTCTATCATTTCTATAGTTAGTGAAAGTTGGAATACTTTCATAGATACTAATCTTCATCTATTGTGCATTTAGGAAAGGCTGGGATAAATGCTTGCTTCTTATTTACCAGTTTTCAAAATAATTGGTTCCCTATCATTCAGAATTACATTATATATTAAAATTATGAACTCATGAATCTTAACATTCAATGGCGTCCTGCAATTATTATTATAGGACAATAATAATTGGGACAAGTTGAACTCGTCTTGTTTCTGGCCAGTGAAAGCCTCTTTGTGTCTGCTGAGTTCTTTTGACATGAACCTATTTTTTTTTATTTTTTGAGATGGTCTCTCTCTTTCACCCAGGCTGGAGTGCAGTGGCACAATCTCAGCTCACTGCAACCTCCACCTCCCGGGTTCAAGTGATTCTTCTGCCTCAGCCTCCTGTGGCGCTGGGATTACAGGTGCCCGCCACCATGCCTGGCTAATTTTGTATTTTTAGTAGAGACAGGGTTTCAACGTGTTGGCCAGGCTGGTCTCGAACTTCCAGGCTCAAGCAATCTGCCACATTTGCCTCCGTAAGCCACCGTGCCCACCCTCTGATAGTCTTTGATCGCTTCTTTCCCAACTGATATATGACAAGACGTCCCAGGCTCATCTGGTACATTTCCTGTCCCAGACCTGGAATGAGCCATTTTAACAGGAACGCCTGGGTTCAATCTGGATGCTAGAGATTCTCTTTGTAATGGGCTGGTCATTGTTTCTAAGTAAATTCACTTAAATACACGCCCACACACATTTAAAGATAAAAATACCTCATGAGTTCATATTAACCTTCCAATTCAAATCTGAGACTACAGGGCTTTTTATTTATTTTTTTGAGACGGAGTATTGCTTTGTTGCCCAGGCTGAAGTGCAATGGCACAATCTCAGCTCACAGAAACCTCCGCCTCCCGGGTTGAGGTGATTCTCCTGCCTCAGCCTCCCGAGTAGCTGGGATTACAGGCGTGCACCACCATGCCCAGTTAATTTTTGTATTTTTAGTAGAGATGGGGTTTCACCTGGCCAGGCTGGTCTTGAACTCCTGACCTCAGGTGATCCGCCCACCTTGGCCTCCCGGCTATGGGATTACAGGCGTGAGCCACTGCGTAGGCGACTATAGGGCTTCTACTTAACTGCTCCCTGCTGTATCTTCCACACAGAACCTTCAACACAGGACCCTGGGGAAAGCTGGCTGAGGACAGCCCCTACTCACTCACTTGTTACCATACAAAAACTCAGCATAACAATGTTAATGCTGCCGCTAATATAACCACTAAAACAACAGATGTTTGCAAATGTTCCCCCTATTCTCCTCCCATTTTAAAACACAATTTTGCGGGCCAAGTATGGTGGCTCAAATCTGTAATCCCAGCACTTTGGGAGGCTGTGGCAGGATTGCTTAAGGTCAGGAGTTCGAGACCAACCTAGGCAACACAGCAAGACCTCATCTCTACAAAAATAAAAATAAACTAGCTGAGTGTAGTTGCACATGCCTGCAGTCCTACTTGGGCAGCTGAGGCAGAAGGATCACGGGAGCCCAGGAGGTCGAGTTGGAAGCTGTAGAGAGCCGAGATTGTGCCACTGCACAGTGTGGGTGACAGAGCAAGACCGTCTCAAAAAAAAAAAAAAAAAAAAAAAAAAAACAGGCCAGGCATTGTGGCTCACCTGTAATCCTAACACTTTGGGAGGCCAAGGCAGGTGGATTGCTTGAGCTAGGAATTCGAGATCAACTTGGGCAACATGGTGAAATCCCCTCTCTACCAAAAATACAATAATCAGCTGGGTGCAGTGGTGCATGCCTGTAGTCCCAGTTACTCAGGAGGCTAAGGCTGGAGGATTGCTGGAGCTTAGGATGTTGAGATCACAGTGAGCCATGATTGGTCTACAGCACTCCAGCCTGGGCGAGAGCAAGACCCTGTCTCAAAACAAAAACTTTTGTGTGATCAATACATTGTTGGAGCCACTACACACTGTCCCCTTGCCCTCATTAGTCTTGGCTGCACAGATGAGCAGGACCCTGAGCCCGCCGCCAGATCTCATCATGGCTCTCCCCGACACTACCCGAAGCCCAGTTGCTGGATAGCTCAGGAAGGAAAGGTGGCAGGCCCAAGCTGCTGCACACTGATAGCTTTATCAGGGCCCTTTTTTTTTTTGAGATGGAGTTTCGTTCTTGCCGCCCAGGTTGGAGTGCAATGGCGCAACCTCGGCTCACCACAACCTCTGCCTCCTGGGTTCAAGCAATTCTCCTGCCTCAGCCTCCCGAGTAGCTGGGACTACAGGCCAGCTACCCACCACCACTCTGGGCTGATTTTTGTATTTTTAGTAGAGATGGGGTTTCACCACATTGGCCAGGCTGGTCTCAAAACTCCTGACCTCAGGTGATCAGCCCGCCTCAGCCTCCTAAAGTGCTGGGATTACAGGCGTGAGTCAACGTGCCTGGCCTGTATCAGTGCCCTCTATACTTGGAAGTCAGTTTTGCTGGATATAAAATTTTTGGCTTACTCTTTCCTTGAAAAGTCTTAATTAATCCATTTTCTTCTGGCAGAAAGCTCAGTCCTCAAAAAACTTGATTCCCAGGATGCCCCAAGGATTTTTTTTTTTTTAAGTCCAGCACTTTTCCCAAAATATTCTTGGTGTTGGTCCTTCTCAGGCCCTCGCTCTTTCAATGGCACCCATGTGTTTGCTTATTTTCAACAGCAACCCTTTTGAAGGCTTTCCATCCTTTTATTTTGATTTATAAAATCATCCTCATTTTTCACTTGGCATTGTTTTTTCACTTTGCATTCCCTCTAATCTGTCTCAATTTCTGAAAGGATTCCTGCATTTCTAATCTTTCTTGAGTTCCGTCACTTCATTTCTGAGTTTTTCTGACTCTGATTATGCTTTTCACATTTCATATCATTTTATGCTTTTCAGTTCATTTTAAAAATTATTTTTGGGCTGGGTGTGTTGGATCACGCCTTTAATCTCAGCACACTGGGAGGCCATGGCAAGAGGATTGCTTGAGCCGAGTTTGAGACCAGTCTGGGCAACATAGCAAGCCTTGTGTTTAAAACAAAAAATGGGCCAGCACGGTGGCTCACACCTGTAATCCCAGCACTTTGGGAGGCTGAGGTGGGTGATTACGTGAGGCCAGGAGTTCGAGACAAGTCTGGCCAACATGGTGAAACCCCATCTGTACTAAAAATACAAAAATTAGCCAGGAGTGGTGGTGCAAGCCTGTAGTCCCAGCTACTAGGGAGGCTGAGGCAGGAGAACTGTTTGAACCCAGGAGGCGGTGGTTGTGGTGAGTGGAGATCACGCCACTGCATCCAGCCTGGGCGACACAGCAAGACTCCGTCTCAAAAAATAAAAAATAAAATAAAATACAAAATAAAAATAAAACAAAAATAGTTTTTGAATGTGTTTTCTTTGGTCTGTTTTGCAGGCATGCCTTTCTGGCTTGCTTTCATTGTTGGTGGGAGTGTTACTCTACTCCCCAGTCTGAGCCTTCTATAGGTTTGACTCTGCTACTTTCCTGATGCTCAGTTTTATGGAAAAGTATTTCATAAACATTCAGAATGAAGTATGCTTCAAGAAAGCTGCTCTGATTTTGCAGTGCTCCCTCCCTCTCTGTTGTTTTGTGAAACGTTTAAAACACCACGTCCCATCTGCTTTCATGGCTGCCCTCATGACCCTCCCAGGTACTTGCACAGACTTGGTCCCCATCCTGCTTGACTTGATTCACTCCAAGTGGTGGAACATGCTTTATTTCCTCACTGTGAGGTTCCTTCCAGAAGTGAGACTTGACACGTCAGTCCAGGGAGTCCAGAGGCAGGGCCTGGTCTGCTCCCCTCAACCCTATCCTCTCTCCAACGGCCTTCATGTCCCCAGGCTCCAGGTGCAGCCCAGTTGGTCTGTGCCACCTGCTGAGCACACACTGGCCTTCCCCTGGGGTTCATGTGCCTCCCACTGGGGTTTATGGGGCCTTGTGGCTTCTCCTGCTCTCCCATCCATCAGACATTGTGCGTGTATCCTCTGTGTTCTCCTCCAGACACAGATAACCTATGGGTCTGGTAGGTCTGGCAACTATTGGTGGTTTACCCCAACACGCCTCTAGTTTGGGGTTTATGGGGATACTTTATCACCTAGTTTTGCTGTAAATGATGTCCATAGGTTTCTCTATTATTGACTACAAAACATGTAACAAACGCCGCCATTTCAACCATTTTAAAGTGACAATTCACTTGTCTACAGGTTTTGGGTTTTGCAGTCTAGTTGTACTACCATCTTCCCAGAATCCCTGGCTTTCCAAGGCCTTCGCTTTTCAAGCAAAACTGATTCCAACTGGTTTGTTTCATGATGACATTAATAAGAACGCCTCCACCACAACTTAAGAACTGGAAGACAACCTACGGTTTGGGCTCTGCCAAAGTTCTGCAGAGATGGAGTATTAAAGGAAACATGATATATTTTAAGAATCATCACATTGGCCGGGTGCAGTGGCTCACGCCTGAAATCCCAGCACTTTAGGAGGCCGAGGCGGGTGGATCATTTGAGGTCATGAGTTCGAGACCAGCCTGGCCAACATGGCAAAAACCCATCTCTACTAAAAATACAAAAATTAGCCAGGCATGGTGGTGGATGCCTGTAGCCCCAGCTACTCAGGAGGCTGAGGCAGGAGAATCACTTGAACCTGAGAGATGGAGGTTACAGTGAGCCGAGACTGTACTATTGCACTCCATCCTGGGTGACAGCAAGACTCTGTTTCAAAAAAACCAAAAAACAAACAAAAAAAACCCACAAAAAAACACAACAACAAAAAAGAACAAACGCATTACTAATGGTTTGGTGGCCCAATATAAACACGCTGCTGTTCAAGATACTCCATTTCAGCGTGGCCCTTTCTGAAGGTGGTCAGGAGACGGGCTGCAGGTTATCATCCTACAACCCTCGCTGACTTTCCAAGCTGCCTCTGGCTTCCACCCTGAGAACTGGATCGCCAAGCCAAAAGCTTGGTAACAGCAGGTCCAACTTGACAACAGACACAGAAATATGAGGACATAAAGGGAATCCAGGTAAAAGGCCTCTTCCTTCCTTCCATCGCAGGTTGGCTGAGTCATCAAACTTCAGCACAGCTAAGATCCTGCCTGCCTGTGGACACACTCACAGCCCAGGCCCAGTATGGACGTGCAGGGCACCCTCGGTCTCCCCTGCTTCCCACCCAGGTGCCAGCCAGACCCCTTGGCTGTGTCCTACCAAGGACTGACTACTAGGAAAGTCAATGATCCTGCAGTTCCCAGTTGGGGAGGAACTGGCTTCTGCACCTTGGCATGCTGCCCTGAGCTGCCTTCTGGTCTGCCCTGAGCTTCACCAAGCCAGCAGCCTGCTCTGCCCGCTGAGTTACGACCGGAAGACCCACTGACTGGCAGGGGAGTGGAGATAAGGTAACCCAGGCTTCTAAAGGTCCACACCTGCCTATTTTATTTTCTTGGAGGTGCCTGATGAAAGCAATCCTTTTTATCACGACAGAAACATCACAGCGGGGATCGCCCCATCACAGTGATGTCTGATCTGGCTGTGTTTAAGAAAAACCATGTCCTGTTTTCTCACAGAAGCGAGGATTTCAAACACTGGGTTCGCTTCTGCATCAGCAAACATATGGCTGTGACCTGAGGACGGGCCACTCACCTGTGAAACAATCCCACACAAGCTCTGGCTTCAGAAGCTCTCTTCTTTCTTCAATCTCTAAAATTCTCCTAAGAATTTCAAACTATTCAAGGGAAACTGGTGTTTCACAATAAGAAAAAGACATTCTTTTCTTTAAACAGTTCACATTTATTATTGATAACAATAAAAAAATCTTTTAAAGACTATCAGTATTGTATTACCAAGTGAGGTAATATGTTTACAAAACATTTACAGAATTTGATATGCAAATAACAAATTTAGGAAGGAAAGTGAATTAAGACATAAGTAATAGAGGGAAAATAAAAGAATCATTAGTACTAAGAAACGGGAAATGACAGCAGCGTTTTAAAAGAGTGGCAAGGTACTAAAAGTAGAGACACGATGCCAACTGCATCCTCAAACCATAGCTGCCCCAGAATTCCCTTACAAGGGGAGTGAGCCTGGATTACTCGGGAGGAAACCCTGTAAGCATTTGTGCCGTCATGTGCTTTGAGCTCTTCACGATGCACTAAACTCTTTGGGGAGAAAAGAATGCCACTCTCGAATCAACTTAAAAAGAACAGATCTTCAGCCTGGGAGGGGGCAGGGCATGGCTGCAATTCAAACAGTTCTATAAACATCTCTGGGCACATGAGGACTGTTCAGTGAAGCATTTTCTTGGCAGCTGTCAGCAAAATCGCCATCTGAGACACAGAGAAAGAGAGAAAGAGAGAGAAAGCAGGGACCATCTTCAGGTCCTTGTGATTTGGGAATAGGAAGCACCGGGTGGAAGCAGCACAGATGCACTACTAACCCTACCTACTAACCCTACCTACTAACCCTACCTACTAACCCTACTGCGCTTTCCGGAAGCAAGGCTTCGGGTACCACTGAGGAGCTCGATCTCTAAGAGCAAACACACAAATGTGGTCCAAACGCAGGTGATCACAGCAGAGGCCCCAGGACATCTACAGTGTGCAGGCAGCCACTAGGGCAGACCCGGCCGGGCCAGAGGGCTGCTTGGTCCCTCCCCTGCCCTCCTGATCCCTGCACGGGGCGCACACAGCCTCCACACAGCTCTCCAGTCACGCAGCACCCACCCAGTGCCTTCAGAGCGGAGCTGAGACGGCACAACCGGGATTTCCATGCCTACCACGCACACAGGTGACAGCCGCGTGGGGTGTGGCATGACAAACACGTCCCCTGCTGCACACAGAAACACACGTTCCATGTCCTTATTGTGGAGGCCATCCCCTATGCAACTTCCGGACAGATTCTCAAATAACCTGCTTTTCCCATAAAAAGCTGAAAAAATAAGGGCCTGTACCAGCTACAGCAGGCTTTAAAATCAGGAATTAAACAGAAAATGTAAAAGGCAAACAAATCCCATATTCTGATTTGCTTCTATGAAGACTCCTTCATTACTCAAACTAAGTTTCTACTCACCCCGTCCCCCCAGCACCCCCACCGTCATGCACACATGCACACACACAGTACATGCACGCACACACACGCATGAGTCCGCAATTCCCATGTACACAGAAGCAAGGCTCCTACACGCCACAAGCCACCCTGAAGTGGATGAGGGAGATGCTGCTTAGCTATTAATAAAACCCCGTGGACAGTGTCAAGCGGCAAATGCGACTTGCTGGTTCCAAGACGGCCTCCTAGCGGCTGGAACTGTCTGGGCTCTGAGGACAACGAGCCACCAGAGGGCACAGAGGAGATGGGCTACACCGGGCTGGGAACTGACTGCAGGTGAGAAGGGCGGAGCAGAAGGAAACAGGGAAAGAACCCCCCACCCAAGTTCACATACAGAAAAATCCTGCTCTAAAAAGTATCAGAGAGATTTGAAAAGGACGAAAGAGAAAGTCACGTTTAACGATGGCAGCATTTTCCTAGAGTCACCAGGAGTCCCCGAGAGCCCACTTCAGGACAGTGGGTGGTGTGGGAGGGTCTGGCCCTGGGGCAGGGTGCTCCGCAGGTGGCCTCTGAATCCTCAGAGGAAAAGGGCCTCAAGGGCTGGCCCTAAGTCCACAGACCATCTCGACTGTGGCGGGAGGCGTGGGGGCCGCAAGGCAGCTTGGGGGCAGCGAGCTGGCAGCTTCCGTCCCGGGTGAGGAGGGGCCATCTCTGGACGGTGTCACAGGAATTCATTCACTAATGGACAATGTGGAGTTCGTTGGAAAAATTTTTTGCATCAACATCTGAGACCACGTCAATCCTTTAATTGGTATAGAAACTACTTTTCTTTCAAGAGAGCCCTTGTGCTCTGGTTTGATTTTGTGCACAACGTATACAAAATCTATGGCTATTGAGTTAAGTTAGGATCAGAGTTAAAACTACCTGCCAAGGTAGTTTTGGGATCAAATGACTACATTTACCATCTGAGAGCTATCTGCTATCTAGAGGTGAGAGGAGTCTGTACAATGTCGCCCTGGGCGGGCGGGCGGGCGCAGCTGGCTGTCCGAGGAGGAGCGGCCGTCACACACTAGGTGCAGGCAGCGTGCACTACCTGGAGATCATGGAGCTGGAGTGGGACTGGCTGGAGGAGGTGGTGGCGGCACTCAGCTGGGAAAAGCCGCTGTGGCTGGACTCCAGGCTCGTCATGGAACCTCTGTAATGGCACAGGGAGGGGCGAGGCCTGAGGACCACCCTGCCAACCACCCGCCTGCCCACACTGCCTACTGGACTTTGTGGCCCACCCTGCTCTCTGCTCACTTCTCAACCCCACCAGTGCTTGCAAACGGGGGATGGACCTGAGTAACCCACCCAGGGGGCCGGCTTCCCACAGCCTGCACACAGACGGCAGCGTGAGCGAAAGCAAAGGCAAAGTCAGCTCTGTCTCTGACACTCTCCCTCTGCAGACACGCAGGGAGTCACAGTGCCACTCCCTCCTGGTCCCCCGAGCATCCCCGAAACCCGACGCCACTGCTGATCCTGCACATGGCGTGGGACTGCAGCCTCCCTCCAACCACGCCCAGCCGTCCGCAGCACCTGCTGTGGGGAGAGCGGCCGCACCTGAAATCCTCCGAGCCGATCACCTCGGTGTAGTACATCACTTTACACTTGTGTGAAGAGACCTGCAGGGATGCGAGCACGTCGTCCACCCGGGGCAGGCTGCTGGCAGCGCACGCGGGCATGCTGTGGAATTTCCACTGCAGGATGTAGAAGCCCGGCCACCTGGTCACATGGGAACCCTACAACAAGCAGAGCAGTGGCAGCTGAGGGCAACTCGCTTCCGACCCCTGGCCCACCACAGGCTGTGACAAGCGCCAAGGGGGACTGTCTTTAGGATTTCATGTAGCTACAGGAACTATCTCAACAGGATTCAGAACCTATTTTGCTTCACTGGTAGGTTTGACAATGTCCTTCCCTCTACTGAGTGTAGTCACTCCTGGGTGCTGGGAAGCCCAGAGGGACAAGCTCCGTGTCCGTGGCCCTCACGAGGCCACCCCAGCCCACCCCACCTATGGAGGCAGGAGCATGGTGGGCTGGTGGTGCTCATGCTGGAGGGCGGGCTCAGCACAGCCTCCCTGGACCCGGCCTCACTTTCTCTGACATGCTGCCAATCATCCAGCATGTTCGGGGCTGAAGGTGCGTCACCCTAGAGAGAGACAGTCCGCGGAAAGCTCCTTCTCCATTCTCTCTGAAATTCGTGACTGTGGTAACACAGCTTAGCTGTTGATTGTTTTTAAAATGGACAAAGGATTCTTTTACTCTGCCTCTAAGACCACTGAAACACTGACAAGGCTTACCCCTGAAAACTGTAAAGGCAGCAAAATGATGCATCTATTACGAAGGCCAGAAGCAACCCCCGCCCCCGCCCCAAGGCTACTGTGAGCACAGGCACCCAAAATAACCAGCCACAATGTGAAAAGGGAACTGAAAGCATTTGAAACAAATTAGGAGGTTTGGTAATGAGAGTTAATAGTTCTCTAAATACTTGTCCCTCTTACTTCTATTTAGGGTGATTTTCCTTTGAAAAAGACAAATGCAACCCGGTGAAATGAGGCTGGGGGGAAAATCCTCTGAAGCCCAGCTGGGCCTGTGCGTGCGATGCCTTCCCTTCCTGTCACACGCTGCTTTCGGGAAAAGTCACAGATTCTGTCCAAAACCACTGCGAGGCCTGAACTCTTTCCTGGGAGACCCACTTGGCCTTCTGAGTCCCTCTGCTCCCCCAGGCGAGCTGCTCCTCCACAGGCAGTGCCTCAAAAGCTACACAGGGCTGCTCAGGGAGCGAAGCAAAGACTCCTACTCAAGACAGAATCACCAGCCGCACGGAGTCACAGATGCGCGATCTGCCCATGTGTGGTTTTACCTGCACGCTTTCTCCTTCTTTGCAGATCAGCGGCGACTCCACCATGCTGTAGTCGCGGCCCAGCTGCCAGACTTTGTCTATGAGCTGCACGTTGTTCCCACCTGGAGAGGTGATGCTGTGGGCTCCCAGGGAGTCCTTTTTGGCTGGCTGTGGCGACCTCTTGGAGTGATAGATGTTAAAGACAATGTCCCCTTTGCACACGTCGAAATCCCAAGTGATAACTGACGAGGCATCCACGATCTGAATGAGAATCTGAAAAAGAGGCAGCGTCAGGCGGCCACGATCCACGAGCACCAGGCCCACGTGCTGCCAGCGCACCGTCCCCCCCAGGGGCTCCGGCGTGCAGGTGCTGAAGCTGGGGAGGGAAAGGCTGAATGTGTACGGGCAGATCTCTTTCCTCAGAGTCACACGCCACCATCCATTCAACCGCTGGATCCCGCTACGTGTCATGCACCAAGCTCTGTGCTCTTTGTGACCTGCACCTATAGGCCCAAGATCTCCCATACACCATCTTCAGACACACTCTAAGAGGCCAGGTCTTAGTAACACCAAACACTGTGAGCTCACACACGAGTGGTTCAGAGGATTGCCCTCGGCTGGAGAGAACAGAAGGCCCTGGTGAAGGTGAGAGCTAAAGAAACAGCAGGCGGGGGAGCCGGAGGACAGCGTTCCCTGCGAGCGGGAAGCAGGGGCACGGGACCAGGCCTCCTGTGTGAGGCTCGCACGGGAGAACAGTGGCGAGGCTGGGTGAGTGGGATGAGCCCCTGGCATGGTAGAGGTGGGGTTGAGGCAGTCAACCCCTGGATGCTGAGAACCAATCGAAAACTGAACTTAGACACAGCGCCGACAGAGCTTCCCCACAGGGAATGATCAAAGTTAGTTTCAAAGATTAGTGAGGGAGGGACGTGAGAATTAAAATCAGCTGTGCAGAGTTCTGCCCTCACTGAAAACTCCACCTAAGGAAGCAGCAGAGCCAGGCCCGCGGCCCCTCTCGTCAGCCCACTGCACACCGCCTGCTGTGCCCTTCGGCAAGTGGCTGCTCTACAAGCCGGGCTCCCTTTCAATCCCGCCACTGCCACCTCACCACTGAAATGCCACTTCGGAATGTCCTTCCACGGCAGATTCAGTGAGGTCCAAGAGTCCTGTCTAAGAACAGCAGGCAGCACTATGTGGCACGGCCTCTCCAGCAAAGCAGCTCCCCAGGCAGCTCCATCCTGAGGCCTCAACTCCCTGTGCTGACGGCACCTCTTTCCTGCATTCACAGTGCGGCCTCTGCTCCAGCCTGCCTTTAGGTCTGTTGCCATCTCAGATCTGTGCTTTATTTAACAGCCAAAGCAGGAGTGAGGTTTTTACCATGTGGATGTTTACGATGCCCCCGATTCACAGGAAACACACTGCATCCCAAGTTCTTGAAACATGGACAAGAGCGATCGTGCCTAACAAACAAGGAACAAGGACTCGGCCCCTGGAGCCTGCCCTCCTGGTAAGAAATGAATACAGAGAATCCTCAAGACGTTATGAAATCTGAGATTCCCCTGCGTGTGTATCTACAAGTAAGGCACACCAAATCTGTCTCTGCTCGTTCAAACCATGGCAACAGCATTCCCTTATCCACCTGCCTGCAAGCACCAGGTGAGCTGCTCAGGAAGACGCCCCAGCAGAAGCCACTGGCAGATGGCTGACCCAGGCGCCACCACGGCAGGAAGCAGGCCGCAGTCAGCTCCTGGCCAGCACCATTGCCCAAGCCAGCACCACATCCTCACCGAACACTTGCTCTGCACAGAGCGTCACTGTCCTCTCCAACAACTCTGGGCCACGAACCTTGCCCTAGCTGAGAAGGGAGATTCCGGTGCAGGCCCCTCCTGCTTCAGGGCACTCGTGATGCTACAGGACAGACATATGGCGTGCACAGGAACGCGGAATGCCCCTGCTTCTCTACCAAAAGTGACAGCAAGAAAGGAACACAGGAACATGCTCCTTGCTCCATTAGACTTACAGAAACAGGAAAATTCCCAAAATATCTATAAACAACCAAAACCCAGTCAAGAAAAAGTAGCAAATGGGCCAGGCACAGTGGCTCACACCTGTAATCCCAGCACTTTGGGAGACCGAAGTGGGTGGATTACCTGAGGTCAGGTGTTTGAGACCAGCCTGGCCAACATGGTGAAACCCCTCCTCTACTAAAAATACAAAAATTAGCTGGGCGTGGTGGCGGGTGTCTGTAATCCCAGCTACTTGGGAGGCTGAGGCAGGAGAATTGCTTGAACCCGGGAGGCGGAGGTTGCAGTGAGCCAAGATCGAGCCACTGCACTTCAGCCTGGACGACAGAGCGAAACTCTGTCTTAAGGAAAAAAAAAAGAAAAGAAAAAGTAGCAAATGAAGCCTGTTCAATATAACCATGAAATAAACTAAATTCAGGAGTTAAGTGCTGCAACAAGGAAAGATTAGCTATTCCTATCTCTGCGTTTGGTGGCTTTAGTAAAATGGAGGTCAAGAGATCCATTTCCTTTCCAGGCACTCTGACCAAGCACTGCTAGTTTCTATTCTGAGAGAGACCGGCTCTTCGATGTTGACATTTACTGAAACTAAGTATCGAGTGTCAACAAAAGCCTAAAGACAAAGAGCAGAAAAACAAGTGGACTTTTCTGAAAGAAAGGCTGCCAGGAAGCCCTGCGAGCGCCAGGCTCTCTGCTGAGGAAGGGCCCGCCCAGGTGCAGGAAGGCGGAGGACCTACCTCGTGCGGGGCTCCTTTGAAGACACTTGCAGACTGGTAGATGGTCTCAGTCCAGAGCTTGAGGTCTTCGTTCTCCAGCTCCTCCGCAGTCCGGTACAGAGATTTGGGGACCAGTCCGCCCTCTGGCACTTCGCACTGGAAGCAGAAACACAGTGTGAAACCTGTGCAAACACAAATCAACCCCACGAAACCCCGACACGCCAGCCAGCACCATCCTCCTGCGCTTAACTCCTGGAAGTTCCTGAGAAAATGGAGAACACTGGCAGGGTCGTAAAATACTCTGCACTGCTGAGCAATATGTTTTTAAAAACCACTTAAATACATGTGTTTTACTTTGCATAAACAGGAACAAGTTGAAGCTGAAGTAGCATAGAATTCCTACTAACACGCGTGAGGCACTGCCCCCAGTTACTGAAGCTGGCTCACAGAAGCACTAGCGTCTTTATAATGCGCTATAAAGGAAGCGTATTACTTTAAGAAAAGAGTTTTGCTCTCAATAGCCACAGGCATCATTTTTATGGTAGGAAACTATAGCCAAGATATAGAATCAATGAATAATGTTTTGTGTCTCAAGTCAAATGACTGGTCTATAACAATACCAGCCAAAAACTAATGAAGAACCTCTTTTGAATTTGCCTGAAACAAGTTGAATTAGAATTTGTACGTATCATAAATCTCCTAATTAACCTTTATACAATGACTCTACAGTAAAGTTCATAAAATCGAAGTCCTCCTTTCTATTAGCCTTGGGAAGCAACTACATAGAAAAGAAACACTTCAGTCTTCAGCCTGCAAAGTGTCAAAGCAGCGATGTCGTGTTGGAAAAATACCAAACTGACCCCTGGTTAGTAATCTCTAGCCACCAGAGAGCAGAAGTGAACAACCTCCTTTCAACTACCAGCCTGAACAGCAGCTCAGGAGGGTGGTGAAGAAGTCTTAGAAGGCCCGAGTTTTTGGACAGCTCAATTAACCACAGAGACGCTCAGCATTGCAAACACACCACGGAGCTCGGCATGTGACAAACAGGTGCGACTGGCGGTGAGGCAGGTCTCCGTGTGCTCCGGCTCAATTCTTTGCGTCATAATTGGAAACAGCAACAACATGGGACGGCTAGCTCATATGAAAGGAGTTCAGAGGTTTCTACAAACCTGAGCCTGCAGTTTAACCTCACGGGCACTTGCTAAATTCTGGTCCTGTAACTTTTACTGTAACTTACTTGCTCTTTGCATTGCACTGTGATGATGCCCGTAATTTCCTTAAAGTGGAACTGATGAAGTGAAAGCTAAATTCGTTTTCTACATTTCTATAACCATTCAGAAAGTCCAAAGTCCCGAATGTCCAATTCATTAGCTAAATACCTGAGTCAAACCCAGTGGGTACACATCTCTAACGGGTAACTGTATATGACGGATGACTAAAGAGCCCTTCTGATAAGAAGCTTCACCCCCTGTGCGTTCAGCCGCCACAGTGTGCCATGGAACAAGTCACTGGGACTTCTACAGGCTTTGGCTTCCGCAGTGCTCCCATGGCACAACTGTGCGCCATGGGCTAGAAGCCTACAAGGACCCCAAGGTTCTGAGCTTCTCTGAATACAGGGTAAAGAAGAGGAGGCCTCTGCTTCGTTACCCAGCAACTCAGTGTATTAAAAACCCCAAACATATGTTGAGAACCACTTCCCTTCGTTTTTTTACTTTAAAGATGTTATCCAGGCCAGGCGTGGTGGCTCATGCCTGTAATCCCAGCACTTTGGGAGGTCGAGGTGGGCGGATTACTTGAGGTCAGCAGTTTGAGACCAGCCTGGCTGACATGGTGAAACCCGGTCTCTACTAAAAATAAAAAAATTAGCTGTGGGTAGTGGCACATGTCTGTAATCCCAGCTACTTCAGAGGCTGAGGCTGAAGAATCGCTTGAATCTGGGAGGCAGAGGCTGCAGTGAGCTGAGATCGCGCCACTGCACTCCAGCCTGTGCAACAGAGCGAGACCCCATCTCAAAAAAAAACCAAAAAAACAAAAAAAAGTCATCCAGCCTGGGGCACTATAGTGAGACTCTGTCTCTACAAAAAATTAGCTAGGTATGGTGGTGCACGCCTATAGTCCCAGCTACTTGGGTGACTGAGGTGGGAGGATCACCTGAGCCCACGAAGTCAGGCTGCAGTGAGCTGTGATCGTGCCACTGCACTCCAGCCTGGGTGACAGAGCCGGACCCCGTCTCCATAAAAAAACAAGGAGGGGGAGGGGCAGGTGGGACATTTTGAGAACATTCAATTTTTTAACAGCATTTTAAAAAATATGACAGCTCCTCTAAAATGGTTTAAAGATCTGATTCACACAAAGCCGTGTGAATAAAGCAAGCTACAATTGTATTATATTCTACAACAAATTCTCATTTTTATTTAATAATGAAGAAATGTACAGTATCAACAATTACTTAAATGGTTCTCTTTAACTTAACCCTGGATCAGAGAAATGGCGGCCAAAAGAAACAAAACAAAAACAAAACATCCAAATGACTGGAAGTTCTGAAAATCATTTGCGCAAATCAACACCGACCTCTCCCACCTGCAAAAGGGGCCAAATGTGCAGTTCCTCGCCTCAAGACATACCATGCACTCTCCACTCAGGAAATCTGGAATAATCTCTTTGTCGATGTAGTCCAGCAGGCCTCCAGGACCCTGGTAGTCATTTCCGGCATAAATGAGGAATTTCCTTCTGGTGTTGTCATCAATGAACGGACTAACCTGTGAGGAGGAGAAGGCCACGCAGTCACATTTCTCTGCTGCCTGAGTGTCCAAGATTAAAATGACAATGTGGTATCCTGAGTGGGAGGGTGGGGGGAGGAAATTCAAGTTTATATACTTCTTCTGTAAAGTCTAGTTGCATGGCATTAGGACCCTCAAATTTTGTTTTTCCCCTCTCTTAAACAATTTGAGAAATCTTACAGCTTTGCATGTTTTTTTCCTAAGTAGTCAGGACTTTAGGTCACAGACACATATATGAATGCATGCGTGTCTGCTTTCCAAATGGCTCACAGTTACTGCAAAAAGCATCTCAACGCACCAGCGTCCAGAGCACAGGAAACACCCTGGGCGCCCGCAGGATGAGCAGGCGGCCCAGTGTCTCCGGGTAGTTGGCCTCCACCACCTCGATGATCCGCAGCAGGGCTTTCACACCAGGTCTCCACAGGTGGCGCATGTTCAGCCCTTCCAAGTCCACCAGGCAGGTCCACGAGCTGCGGTTGTGCAGAGAGGTGTTTCATTCGACAGACAGCACACTTAGCAAACTACGTCTTCTTATTTTTTTTCCTTTTTGGTCATTTATAGCTATTTCCAAATACATCATAATCAGTTTTTTAAAATTATAGTGCTATGAACTCTGTTTATATCTACTTATACAAAACACACAGGATCAGTGTGGTAGGACCAAGGCCTGAAACTGCAATTAAGGCTGATTGATAATGCATGAAAAGCTCTCTCAGATATGCTCAGTGAGCCGGCAAGCAAAGCCACACTGTGCTGTCCTTGACGTGCTAAACCGCCCCACTAACCTGCCATCAACAGGGCACACAGCTTGTATTTTAACACATATTGTGTCTGAACTGCAGTGGGCTATGCTTCAACAGAGAGAGAGAGACAGAGAGAGAGAGAGAGAGACAGAGAGAGAGAGAGAAGCGCTGTCTCAGGAGCTGAGAATACAGCAATCAGCAAAAGGCCCTCAAAATCTCTGTTCTCACGGAACTTATATCCCAGCGAACCATCTACACCCTTATCAATGTCAACCTTTGAATCACTAAACATTTTCAGAACTCTTTACTATAACTTAAAGCTTGGTTTAAGAACAGAGAGTCATCTGAGTGGAGAGGGGAGGCAAAAACAAGCAAAGGACCTGCAGCCCTGGGCTCCCACAGCCCGCGCAGACTAAGCAGACAGGCCAACCCACTCAGGCTGACGTGACAGCAACGCCTGGGGTCAAAAAACCCTAAGTGTTCTGTCCCTTGTCACTAGCATATTACATGTTCACCTCTTTTCTACCTTTTAGAGCACCCTGGAAAATAATAAGCAGATTTTAATTCCAAAAATCAACTAGAAATATTTAATGCGTTTTCTCAGTAAGTTGAAAGGAAAAACAAAAATCCCACATCTACCTGATAGGCCGACCGAAGACTTTTGTATTCTCTTCGCATCGCCTTAGCCCTTCTTCATTTATGGAGAGAACCTACATACAAAAGGGCATGAAAATTGTCCATGATTAGTCTAAGGCTAAAACTACCCCGTCCAGCTATGGAAGAGGGACACTAACAGCGTATTACAGATAAGTATGTAAACCAAAAAAGTGACCTATGCAGATTTTCTTACACATTCACATGCGCTAACTAAACACATCACCACCAACAAAAATATTTTACTCTTGACTGACAGAGAACAAACACTGTCGTGTGCGGCAAATCAAAGGTAACGACTATCCAAAGTGAGGCGCAGAGGAATCCCCAGATGGGCAGGGGCCTGGCTCTGGGGCTCTGTCTTCAGAACAAACGCAGGGGAACAGCAGATGAGCATCTGTGAGTGTGGGAACACTCTGATACCACATGTGCAGCCAAGAGAAAAGGCAGCCTTAGAACAGACGTAAGGCATGGCTCAAGCGATCCTTTGCTTTAGGTTAACAAACCCTTCCCCTGTAGATAAAGACCATCCCCATTTTTATGTGTGATCGTGTGCATGTGGGGATATATAAACACACATGGCGGTGGGGGAAGACTAACACAATACACAAGGGAATACCAACAGTGAGCCAGGCTCAGTGGTAGTGTTTGTAGTCCCAGCTACTAAGGAGGCCGAGGTGGGAGGACCGCTTGAGGACAGGAGTTTGAAGCTGCAGTGAGTCGTGATCACACCCAGGAATAGACACTGCACCCCAGCCTCGGCAACAGAGTCAGACCATGTCTCTTTAAAAAAAAAAAAAAAAAAAAAAGCTGGCCAGGCAGGGGGAGCTCATGCCTGTAATCCCAGCACTTTGGGAGGCCGAGGCGGGAGGATCACCTAAGGTCAGGAGTTCAAGACCAGCCTGGCCAACATGGTGAAACCCTGTCTCCACTAAAAATACAAAAAAAATTAGCTGGGCATGGTGGCGGGCACCTGAAATCCCAGCTACTCAGGAGGCTGAGATAGGAGAATCACTTGAACCCGGGAGGCGGAGGTTGCAGTGAGCCAAGATCACACCATTGCACTCCAGCCTGGGTAACCAGAGTGAAACTCCATCTCAACATAATAAAAAATAAAATCAAAAGTGCATATTTCACGATAATGGGGTTATAAATGTGCCTTTTTAGTTTGTTTGTTTTCAAATTGAAGGACCATCCTCTTCTCTGCGAGGGGGACGCACCGCTGCCAATGGCGGCAGCAGCGGAGCGGGGCCTGGCTGGAGTCAGCAGGCATTCAGGACGGTCTAGAGAAAGATGCCAAGAGCTCGCGTTAAGGGCCAGTGGAAAGAAAGCTATCAAGAGGTCTGCTGTGAGTGGCGTCCCAGGAGAGGGCAATTCCATGTGGCAGTGAATGGAAAGACTCCGAACCGCTGCTACACAGGCATCTCGGGGGAGACCTGACTGCCGCGCTGACGCTTCCACTGTGAGAGACACTGTTATAACTTCTGCGTCTTCTTTTGAAATTTTAAGATGATATTAATGTATTTTCAGTTCTAACTACAAAAGCAATTCATGTTTGTTTTAACAGGTTGGTTAACACCCCAATCCTACTGGCAGAGAAAGAAAGTGACGCCACAGTGAGGCCTGGAGTCTCGCAGCCGCGCACTTACGTATCTCAGCAGGGCTTCCTCCCCGAGCGCTCTCACCAAGCCTTTGGTGTCCATCTGCCCCAGCCTGAGCACGTAGAGGGGCCGCCCATCTGCAGAGGAGGGGAGGAATGAGTTATCGGCACCATCCCAGTTGAAACTGAGGATACAACTCTAAGACCCTTAACAGGGAAATGTGTTCGCCTATATTCTAGGAGTACTTGAAGATCTTTCTGATTCTTAGAAGCAGCAACTGATTTATGTGTGTGATGGGGGGTGTGTGTCCAATATTTACCCCAAAAAGTTGTAAATGAGAAAAACAAAAACCAACTGACAGAGTAGCTGTGCAGGGTCCTGGAAATAGAAGGCTGTGCTGGGACGAGGGGAATCCGGCTGGAGCTCAGCTCGGGCTGCCTATATGCTGGGCTCAGTCTGAACCACTGCCCATAAGCTGGGTTCACCTTGAACAACTGGGGCTGCCCAAGAGCTCTGATTTTCAACAGCAAGGGAACATCAAACTATCCAGACACTTCTATGACTACAGAGTACTTTTAAATTTTTCTTTTTTAGAAAATCATTTTTTTTCACATCACAGATTACTAAAAACTGAATGCAAGATTTTTAAAAGCCAGCTTCCTTCAATTCCCACTCTAAGGACCAAGATAAATGAGAACATTCTAAAAATCCTTAAAACCCCACCAGGCAGCCTGTGTTGGCTCGACTGTTTTTTTTTTTTTTTTTTTTTTTTGAGGGGGAGTCTCTCTCTGTTGCCCAAGCTGGAGGGCAGTGGTGTGATCTTGGCTCACTGCAACCTCTGCCTCCGGGTTCAAGCGATTCTCCTGCCTCAGCCTCCCAAGTAGCTAGAACTACAGGTGCACGCCGCCACGCCCAGCTAATTTTTTGTATTTTACTAGAGATGGGGTTTCACCGTGTTGCCCAGGCTGGTCTCAAACTCCTGAGCTTGGGCAATCCACCCGCCCCGGCCTCCCAAAGTGCTAGGATTACAGCCATGAGCCACCGTGCTGGGCCTCCTTTTTTTTTTTTTTTTGAGACGAAGTCTTGCTCTGTTGCCAGACTGGAGTGCATTGGCACGATCTTGGCTCACTGTAACCTCCGCCTCCCAGGTTCAAGCAATTATCCTGCCTCAGCCTCCCGAGTAGCTGGGACTACAGGCGTGTGCCACCACGCTCAGCTAATTTTTGTTATCTTTAGTACAGATGGGGTTTCACCATGCTGGCCAGGATGGTCTTAAACTCCTGACCTCAGGTGATCTACCCGCTTCGGCCTCCCAAAGTGCTGGGATTACAGGTGTGAGCCACTGCACCCGGCCTCCTTTTTTTTTTAAGTAGAGACAATATCTCACTGTGTTGCCCAGACTGGTCTGGAGGTCCTGGGCCCAAGCCATCCTCCTGCCTTGGCCTCCCAAAATGCTGGGATTACAGGAGTGAGCTATCGCACCTGGCCTGGCTCTACTTCTTTATAGCCTGGAGGTCTAATGGGTGCCGCCTGAGATGAGCCTAACTCGTCCCATACTGCCCTATCATCATGGGCCATCCACACAAAGGGAAACAGATCTTGGTGGCCACAGTGTATCCCCGGAGTCAGCACTACCCAGCCTCCTGCCGCACTGTCCCAAAAGGGGCAGCAGAAGGAATGCAGACGGATCGTGCTCCTGAAAAGGAACCAAGACTTGTCTTCTGTGGTTAACAGAGGACCAGCAGTGCCATGCTGACATGGGACGGAGGGTTGGAGGGTAACATTTATCTTGTATTTGTCACCTAGTGAACTTCATCTCCCAGGAGAATCTAGCTCTAGACCTGGTCTACTTAAAGCAAAACATTTTTATGTGCTCCAAAATCTTATGGAAAGGTCTATTTACAGAAAGTTTCTCCCAACGTTTAATAAGACACGTTTGTTGAGGCCAGGCGCAGTGGCTCATGCCTGTAATCCCTGCACTTTGGGAGGCCGAGGTGGGCAGATCATGAGGTCAGGAGTTCAAGATCAGCCCAGCCAATACGGTGAAACCCCATCTCTACTAAAAATACAAAAAGTAGCCGGGCATCGTGGCGCATGCCTGTAGTCCCAGTTACTCAGGAGGCTGAGGCGGGAGAACTGCTTGAACCTGGAAGGTGGAGCTTGCAGTGAGCTGAGACCTTGCCACTGGATTCCAGCCTGGGCGACAGAGCGAGACTCTGTTTCCAAAAAAAAAAAAAAAAAGACACATTTGTCAATGACTACAAACTTTTTAACCTTTTACGGGCAGGCCTATAACAAAGTGGAATAATATAAATATACATATTATGTTTCCAGTAAAAATTAATAAAGTTCCAATTAACCTGGAGAAATACAAAACATGAATTGGTAATTCCAGACAAAGCAGAGCTTTGAGCAAGTCCTCTGAAAGGACTTGCTTAGAGGGAAAAAGCCAGTTCTACAGTGCTTCCCTCCCGCCGATGCTTCCAGTTCCACCCTGCCCAGCTCTCAAACTTTGGCTCACGAAAGAGAGCGTAGTTTTGACAGTGAGGTCTTCCTGCAAGGCAGGGTATGGAAGGCATTCGGGGAACTGTGTTTCACGGTTCTCATTTAAACCACTCTTCATTTTAGGTGCATCACCTTCATCCAGGCCTTACTCCCAAAGCAGAACTGAAGTGCTCACGGCTGTGATGTAGAAAACCTGGCTGAACCTTTTTAAGCTCTCATAGGGTTTAGGTCATTGAAAAGTCCCTTTGTTAACACTGCGCTACTGAAAACACTCTGCCATAGGCACTGCTGCCTTTTTAATAGGTCAAAACAAACTGTACTGCACTGAGGAAATCAAGTCATTTGCCCAAGGATGACGAGTGTCCATGAGGAAAGAGCAGTCCCAGGCCCTTCCTGCCTGCCCAGGGCGGGATGGGAGTGTGCCCGCAGGGAAGCGTATCAGTCTGTTCAACTTGGGGAAGGTGCCAAATTCTCAGAGTGAGGAGAAACGATGCACTCAAGGGGCCCCACTCAACTCCAGGGAAGGAGGCCTTGGAAGATATCTTCAACCACACATCAAGACAATGACGGAAACACAGTTTCAACTCCATCCGGTACCTTTGTCGTGATGATGCCAGCCTCCCGCGTAGTAATCCTGAAGGACCTGAGGAGGGGTCCAGGTTTCAAGAATGTAGTCTACCTGGTGCTGCTTTCTCCACGTCAAAGACTGACACATGATCTCTCTGGCTTTGTCAATATTAAAATCCCGCGCACGGAGAAACCGAAGAATATGCTCATCTTTTGGAATCTATTGAGAGAGAAAGACGTTTCTAAGCAACGTTAACAGATGTGAAGGGAACTTTGGGAGGCCGAGGTGGGTGGATCACTTGAGCTCAGGAGTTCGAGACCAGCCTGGCCAATATGGTGAAACCCCATCTCTATCAAAACTACAAAAATCAACCAGGCATGGTGGTGCATGCCTGTAATCCCAGCTACTCGGAGGCTGAGGCAGGAGGATCACTTGAATCTGGGAGGTGGAGGCTGCAGTGAGCTGAGATCACATTAACTGCACTTAAAAAAGTTGCTAAGGGAATAAGACCCTAAAATTTCCACTTTTCTTTTGCAGACAGGGTCTCTCATTCTGTCACCCAGACTGGAGTGTTGTGGCACGATCTCAGCTCACTGCAGCCACCAACTCCTGGGCTTAGGCAATCCTCCCACCTCAGCCTCCTGAGTAGCTGGGACCACAGGCACACGCCACCACACCCAGCTAAGTTTTGTATTTGTAGAGATGTGCTTTCCCCACGTTGCCCAGGCTGGTCTCAAACTTCTGAGCTCAAGCGATCCTCCTGCCTTGGCCTCCCAAAGTGTTGGGATTACAGGCGTGAGCCACCAGGTCTGGCCTAAAACTCCCACTTTTAATCAACAGTGAGCTGCATTATTATACTATTTAAAATGAGCTGGTACCAGAAAAATCTCCCTTACTGCTCTAGAGAAAATCAGCATTATCAGTTTGAATAATCGTTATGGTATTTCATTTTAGTTTCTGCAAAGTAGAGCGAAGGCATAAATAATTCCCTAAACATCAAATGCTTCAATTCTATGAACGGATCTATGAATGACTATGATCTGTGCACTTTTCTGTACACATACTGCATTTAAATAAAAAGTCAGAATAAAGAGAGAGCAGGACACCTGGCTTCTGAATGGAAACCTTCATAGTGCCAGCAACAAAAGAGAATTAAACATGGATGATGTTGAGAAAGGCAAGATTTTTGTTCCGAAGGGTGCCCAGTGCCACACCACGGAAAAGGGAAGCAAGCACAAGACTGGGCCACATCTCCACAGTCTCTCCGGGCAGAAGACAGGCCAGACTGCCAGATTCTCTTATATACAGATGCCGATAAGAACAAAGGCATCACCTGGAGTGAGGACACACTGATGGGGTATTTGGAGAATCCCTGGAACAAAAATGGTCTTCACTGGCCGGGTGTGGTGGCTCATGCCCGTAATCCCAGCACTTTGGGAGGCCAAGGCAGGCGGATCACTTGAGGTCAGGAGTTCAAGACCAGCCTGACCAACATGGAGAAACCCTGTCTCTACTAAAAGAACAAAATTAGCCGGGTGTGGTGGTGCACACCTGTAGTCCCAGCTACTTGGGAGGCTGAAGCAGGAGAATCGTTTGAACCCGGGAGGCAGAGGAGGCAGTGAGATGAGATCGCACCATTGCACTTCAGCCTGGGGAACAAGAGCGAAACTCCATCTCAAAAAAAAAAAAAAAAAAAAAAAGAAGAAGACAGAAAGGGCAGACTTGAAAGTTTATCTCAAAAAAGCTACTAATGAGTAGTAATTGGTCACTGCCTTATTAGAAAACAGAAATGTCATGACTTTTTAATGTGTATCATAATTTAATAGATCTCATACACCAGAATTCAGATCATGAACGATCATCAGAATATTTTTGTTGGGCAATCCTGATTTAACTAAGGCTGGCTTGTGGTTAAAGGACTATGTTCGGTTTTTTGAATTTTAATAATTCTGATTCAGTAATGCTACACTGCTTTCCCCTTCTAAAGACATGATTAGACTTCACTAGTAATGTTCAACTTTCACAAAGATCGTAAATGCCTTCTTAAAACCTACTGGAGATTGGTTTTATATCTGGGTTTACATAACTGGCTATATGACTCTATTTAAATACCGAGGAAATCCCTTCACTGCCTCAGAATCCAGCAAGACTCACCTGTATTTTCTATTTATTTGCCTCTTAAAGGCAAACGCTGAAGATAAAGCAGCAATATTTACTTTATATTTCTGGCCTTAACTATGACAATCTAATTAGAATTTCCTGTATCCAAAATGGTTCCCTTTACTTATTAAAAGGCATTTTAGTGTAGTTTATGTGTAATATCAAATAAGGAATATTTAACACTTCTCACATTTTATAGATAATCTATAAGGTCAGATGCTTTTAAAAGTCAGTATGACAAGAAATAGTAGCAAGTTAAACTTCACTTTTCAATTATTTACTACTTAAGTCAGACTAAGTCATAATTTAGCATTGTCTTTAAAAAGCCATTCGAGGCTGGGCCCAGTGGCTCACACCTGTAATCCCAGCACTTTGGAAGGTTAAGGCAGGTGGATCACTTGAGGTCAGGAGTTCGAGACCAGCCCGGCCAATATGGTGAAACCCTGTTCTCTACTAAAAATACAAAACTTAGCCAGGAATGGTGGCAGAGCTAATCCCAGCTCTCAAGAGGCTGAGCCTCAGCAGGAGAATAGCCTGAACCTGGGAGGCAGAGGTTGTAGTGACCCAAGACTGCACCAGCCTGGGTGATGGAGCAAGACTCTGTATAAAAAAAAAAAAAATCAAAAACATAAAACTGTAGAACTACCACGTGTCTATGTGATTGGCAATGGTGCTTTTGCCAACTTATTAGAAAGATTAGGAGATACACACAAAGTTAAAAATTATGACTGATCATAAGACTTAAGATAATTAAAAACAAAAACCACAGAAAAAGTCAGAATACAAAAAAGCATGTTGGGTTTTCATGGTGTGGCAGTATTGCTGACTAACATATAGGAATCTTCTCCAGATTCCATTACTGTCAATCAACAGGTTGGCCTCCCTGAATGAAGAACAAGACCAAGGCCGTGTTCTGAGTGTCGCGTGGACTAAGTGTCTTCCTCCGTGGCCATGTGCTTACCAACTCAGAGGCTGGTCCATCAGAACAAGAAGGGGGTGGGAACATGAGCTACTCATGACCCCAACTCCTGGGAAATAACTCAAAAGCATGTGGCCTACTGATGTGGCATCATCTTCACTCAGAAAGGACCACACTTACGTGGAAGTGGTTAAGAATGTAGGTTCTGGAACAAAATGGCCTGGGCTTAAATCCTGACCCCACCACTCGCTGGCTGTGAGACCTCAGGCAGGTTACTTCACTTCTCTCCGCCCCAGTTTCCTCACGTGTAAAACCAGTGAAAAAACACCACCAGAGAGAGCTGCTGGAAGGACGGAATAAAGGCCTGAAACCAGTGTCTAATGCACAGTAAGTAGACAACAAATGGCGGCCATCATTACTGCAGTGGTTTTCTTGATGACTGGTATTCAACGGCACTCAGTTATTTGTTCTGTAGTAACCAGGCTGACAGAATTAGAGATCAGGCCGACTACAAGTCACGCCTAGTTTTCCTTTACTGAATAATGCCAGTAACTTGCTAGATACATACCAGGCTCTGCTCACTACAAAAGGCTTACCATAAAAATCTACACCCTTATGAGGCTAAAATTTCACCAAAAACCTGAAAATTAAAGCTCAAACGTTTCTAATCTCTGATAAATCTCTGAACTCTTTTTACACCTTCTGAAAATTTGAACGTATGAATACTTGGAACACATGCTGCTTTGTGATGTGACACTGTCTGTAGCCAGACCTTGCTCTGTAAAGTCTAGAAAAATGTAGTTAGTCATGAATCATCACTTGCTATAAAGGACTTAGATTCCACAGAGACACAAATTCAATGACTTCTAAACTGGAAGAAACCTTCCCAGCTGTGGAAGTTGGGAATATTACTCTTGGTGACCATGAGCAGGAAGAGATTCCATGATTTCACGTAGCTCTGGCCCTGCACACTGGGCATGGTACCGACACTCACTTTGCCCTTGTGGGTCTCCTGGAGCCACTGGCGAAGTCTAATGAGGCAGCTCTCCTGCAGCGGAGTCAAATCGCCCAGGTATCTCTTGATGTAGTCGGCATCTAGTTTGTCTGGAATGTAAGTGACATTTATTTACAACAAAAACACTGGAGCTTTAGGCTCCCAAAGTCTTCCTGCTCAGTGGAGTTAACGTGTGGTCTTAGAGTCTTAGAGGCAAATGAAACCGCAGAGATGGCAGATGTAAACCAGATACCCTAGAGGACTCTAGGGACAGGCTTTGAGATCAATCACTGACTAAACCACAGGTCAACTTTCTGACTCAATTATCTTTCCCTGATTACCACTGAGTTACCTCTATTGCCAAATCACAATACTATTCCTGACTATAAGAGATATTAATGACTGTTTTAATTTCAAGAGGAACATAACACAAAAAGGACTCACAAGATATAAAATTTATGGAAAAAAAACCCCAGGAAATCTAAATCTATTTTGAATAGAGCTACTGTGTTCAAGAATGTAAGAAATCTGGTGGCTCACGCCTGTAATCCCAGCTACTCAGGAGGCTGAGGTGGGCAGATCACCTGAGATCAGGAGTTCAAGACCAGCCTGGCCAACATGGTGAAACCCCATCTCTACTAGGAATATAAAAATTAGCCAGGCATGGTGGTGCATGCCTAAAATGCCAGCTACTGAAGAGGCTGAGGCAGGCGAATCACTTGGACCCGGGAGGCGAAGGTTGCAATGAGCTCAGATCGCACCACTGCAGTCCAGCCTGGGTGACAGAGCAAGACTCCACCTCAAAAAAAAAAAACCAAAAAACAAAAATTAGTCGGGCATGGTGGCACATGCCTGTGGTCCCAGCTACTCGGGAGGCTGAGGCAGGAGAATCTCTTGAACCTGGGAGGTGAAGGTTGCAGTGAGCCAAGATCACACCACTGCACTCCAGCCTGAGCAACAGAGTAAGACTCCGTCTCAAAAATAAATAAATAATAAATAAACAAACAAACAAATTCCTTCCTTAGGCCAGGCGTGGTGGCTCACACCTATAATCCCAGCACTTTGGGAGGCCAAGGCAGAAGGACTGATTGAGCCCAGGAGTTCAAGACCATCCTGGGCAACACAGTGAGACCCGATTTCTTAAACAAACAAACACCTTCCAGTATCTATAAAAGAATAAAAATAACTTGATATAACCCTTCCAACCTATTAACAAAAAATCTAATGGAAAGTAGAATGAGTGTGTTACATACGTTAGAGGACAAGGGCCAGAAAAGAGATATAGGTCTTTTCTTTATGAGTTATCTAATGTTCCAAGGAAGCGGGAACAGGCAGAGCGAACAGAGAGAAAGCGGCCATGCTGACTTCCCTAGCCTTGCTCTCGGGATGAAGTCCCTGCCAGACCCACCGTCAGGGGTGCCCACCACGGGCTCAGGTGCACTGGGGCTGCTGAGGGCATCACCACTCAGCCCCTCCTTGAGGGCAGCATCTGGGATGACGACGGCCATGGATGCTGCTTGTTTCTTGCAGGATGACAAAGATGTCTCTGAACAGGGCGTGATGGAAGGCGGAGTCCAACGGGGCACAAAGGTTATGCCTTCTTCTTCTAACTGGCGAAGGTAGTATTCAATGATTTCCTTTCCCTTTAAAACAAAAGCAATTTAAAGGTGAATATATATTCAATATTCAAATCATTCATCCCTCCCAAGATTTTTCTTTTTTTCTAGCCAACAGAAGATGGTGAGCCTCAAAAGCTTTTTTTTTGAGACAGGGTCTCGCTTTGTGGCCCAGGCTGGAGCGCAGTGGCATGATCACAGCTCACTGTACTCTTGACCTCCTGGACTCAAGCCATCCTCCTATCTCAGCCTCCCCAGTAGCTGGGATTACAGGTATGTGCCACCACATCTGGCTAATTTTTGTATTCTTTGTAAATATGGGGTTTCGAAATGTTGTCCAGGCTGGTCTCGAACTCCTGGGCTCAAGCAATCTGCCCACCTCAGCCTCCCAAAGTGCTGGGACTACAGGCACGAGCCAGTGCGCCCAGTCCCTCATAAGCTTTTTTAAACACCAATAAAACTGAATTGCTACAAAATAAATAGAAAAAAAAAAAAAAAGGCCAAATGGTTTTGTGTGTTTATTTTACTTGTTCTTTTCCAAGGTTTAGGAACTAATATCTAAAGAGATGGAATTTTTATATGACTATTTTAAAATGCTGATTTATGGTACTTGTACTCAATATATGATTTCTGTCTCAATTTCAATTCTTTTCAATGCAGTACCCTGAAAATGAGCCTTCAAAAACCACTCCATAATCCCACATGGATAGATTTCAAAACCACAATTCCATAACAACTGATGAGCAACAACACAAAAACGAGAAAGGAAGGTCTTCCGTGGAAGAACTGACAATCCAAGGGGGGCAGCCTGCCTGGCAAGCACCTTCCCAGGCCCCCAGGCCTCCTCCCGATCCTGCTGCAAGGCCTGGGTGCTGTGTGCCAGCTGCTGCTGCCTCTCCCCAACTTCTACCTCTCTCAGCAACTCCAGGCAGACAGTGTCATAGCGTGAGCGACAGGCACCTCCTTCCCCCATCAGCAACCAGCACCACCTTAACCCCTATACCTAAAGATGAGGCGGGGGTAGGGATCACAGCGTCTTCCACCCAAGAAATGCTGCAAATCCTTCGCTAAACCCATCCCCAGCCTTCCAAAAAGACGGGTCATCTCAGAGACTCCTGCCCACCCTCTGCCGCAAAATCCCAAGATACACTCACTTTTTTAATGTTGCTGGTATATTGTTTCATTGCAATTTTTTCCACAGTACTTTCAAAACCAAAGAAAGATTTAATATCTAAACTTGCAGACTGTTCAAAACAGGTCCAATCTTCATTTTCAGGGTGAACCTGCAGATAAAGAGAAAGCACTCTCACTGACTGAACTGACAACAGAACATCATTTGTCTGCTCCTCAGTTTAACCAGGAACCAGAAGAAACACTTACTTTACTAATAATGCTACTATCACAAAGACAGCAGATGGAAAAAATGCCAAAATCATGTTCAAAATTAGGACCAAAATCACATTCTAAATCATGAAGAGATCCAAATAATTGTTCAAAAACATTTCAAAGATGACTATAAAAAGAGAGCTTCGGCCAGGTGCGGTGGCTCACACCTATAATCCCAGCACTTTGGGAGGCCAAGGTGGGTGGATCACGAGGTCAGGAGATCGAGACCATCCTGGCTAACACAGTGAAATCCTATCTCTACTAAAAATACAAAAAATTAGCCAGGCGCGGTGGCGGGCGCCTGTAGTCCAGCTACTCGGGAGGCTGAGGCAGGAGAATGGTGTGAACCCAGGAGGCGGAGCTTGCAGTGAACCGAGATCGCGTCACTGCACTCCAGCCTGGGCGACAGAGTGAGACTCTGTCTCAAAAAAAAAAAAAAAAAAAAAGGAGAGCTTCATTTTCATTCTTGCTTCATTCATTCAACATACTCACTCAATAGTCTTCTCCATCATGAACAAAAAGGTACCGGCCTTGGAAGCTTTCAACAGAGTCTAACAGAGGAGACAATCAGCCAGAAACACAGTATGTAAGAAAATTAAAGATAAGTAGGTGCTATGGAAAAAAGAAACCTTGAAGCAGGCTGAAAGAACCAGGGATAGGGGTCAGGCATGATGGCTCACACCTGTAATCCCAACACTTTGGGAGGCCAAGGTGAGAGGATGGCTTCAGTCCAGGAGTTTGAGCCCAGCCTGGGCAACAGGGCAAGACCTCATCTCTACAAAGAAATTTAAAAATTAGCCAGGTGTGGTGGCATGTGCCTATAGTCCCAGCTACTTGGGAGGCTGAGGTAGGAAGGATCACTTGAGTCTGGAAGGTGGAGGCTGCAGTGAACTGTGATTGTGCCACTGTACTTCAGCCTGAGTGACAGGGCAAGATCCCATCTCTGAAGGAAAAAAATAAAGACTGGGGGTTGGGGTGTCGGGCTGCAGAATTAAATGGGTGGCTGGGGCTGGCCAAGAAGGGGTAACCTGAGCCGAGATAGGAGGAGGTGAGACTAGAGACGTAGGGAGGAATAGCACAGCATGGCAGCGAGCACCTTGGAGCCAAAGCCCCTGAGGGATGCCCACCGCATGGCAAGGAGGACAGGAAAGGTGTGACCAGGAGAGAACTCAGGCCCTTGCAAGCCACCATAAGGACTCTGGGCTCTTCCCCTGGGTGAACTGCGGAGACACTCCAGGGTTTTGAGCCCAGAGAAGTGACTTGATCTGACACACTTTAAATAGATCACTTTGAATTCAGTGTTAAGGATACACTGCAGGGGAGAAGGGCAGAAATATAGCAATCTGGCAGGAGAGTATTCTAAAATTCTCATAAAAGAAGTTCTTGACACAGGGTGGTAAGCAGTGAAGATACTAAGACAGATAAACACTCGCGGCACTAATCTTAAAGGCACACATCTTAGTACTTCATTAGATATTTCTAACATATTACAGTGAGACTAGAAAAGAAGTGGCATATGAAAGTAATATTTAAGGCTGGGCATGGTGGCTCATGACTGTAATCCCAGCACTTTGGGAGGCTGAGGCAGACGGATCACAAGGTCAGGAGATGGAGACCAACCTGGCCAACACGGTGAAACCCTGTCTCTACTAAAAATACAAAAATTAGCCAGGTGTGGTGGCAAGCACCTGTAATTCCAGCTACTTGGGAGGCTGACAAATGAGAATCACTTGAACCTGCAAGGTGGAGGTTAAAGTGACCTGAGACTGTGCCACTGCATTTCAGCCTGACTGACAAGAGTGAAACTCCATCTAAAAAAGAAAAAAAGAAAGGAAAGAAAGAGAAGAAAGAAAAGAAAAAAAAGAAAAGAAAGAAAGAAAGTAGGCCAAGGGGTGGATCATGTGAGGTCAGAAGTTCCAGACCAGCCTGGCCAACACGGTGAAACCCCTTCTCTGCTAAAAATACAAAAATCAGCCTGGCGTGATGGCGTGTGCCTGTAACCCCAGCTACTAGGGAGGCTGAGACAGGAGAATCCCTTGAACCTGGGAAGTGGAGGTTGCCGTGAGCCAAGACCATGCCACTGCACTCCAGCCTGGGTGACAGAGGGAGACTGTGTCTCAAAAAACAAAACAAAACAAAACAAACAAAAGCAAAACCAAATCAAGGCATCACTTAGCTGCCTTAACTGCCACAACAACATAATCTACTCTGCAGGAGACCATACCTGGTACCCTTCCTCCTACACATGAGAAATAAGTGACAACATCTAATGAAGAACTACCCTCTAAGACAAAAAGATGCACTGTTTAAAATGGTGATCAAACAATCCTCAGAAGCCACATGTCAGCAGAACGTCTTCCACGGAGTGACAGATTACTCACGGTGTAGCAGCAATGCTCGTTAATGATGACCCGATTGGAAAATGTTTCATTATGAGCCTCAATGTGCAAAGTACGTTCCCGAGAATTCAGTGAGTTTTTCTGGACAAAATAAACATAATCAACTCCTGCAATCTTAAAAAAAAAAAAAAAGAAAGAAAGAAAGAGAAAAAGTGTTAACTAGTAACATCCAATTGCACAGAAGCTGTAGTGTAACTTTGTGTTGTCTTCGGGAGGGGCCCTCCAAGACGCCCTTTCCGCCCGTTACCTTCTTCAGCAGTCTGGGTGCATCGACATCCAGCTTGCAGCGCCTTTCAATGACATGAATAGCCCCATCTTCACTCTTGAATTCATTCACAGTGTCACTGCCCACGAACATCGGAATCAAAGGACACGTAGGGAACCTCCTTTCATAGGCCTATAAATTTAAAAACAAAAAAAGCGGAAGTGAGCAAAAGACACATCCTGATGTCCTGCCGCTGAACGTGTTCTCCCTGGAACAGCACCTCTCGGGGCACGGCAACGGGCAGCGCCACGACTGTCTGTCTTCACATCTGAAGCTTTCATTAAAGAAGAAAAAGACACTCGATGTCCATGGATTGGAAGATTCAACCTAGTAAAGATCTCAATTCTCCCCATAACTAACATCATTCCTAACAAAACCCCAGCAAGATGTTTTGGTAACTATAGACGAGATTGTTTTAAAATTTATATAGAAAGACAAAGGAACTAGAATAACTAAAACAACTTTGAAAAAGATGAATAAATTGGGAGGAATCAGTCACCCCAGTATTAAGGCTTACTATACAACTACAGTAATCAAGACCGTCTAGTATTAGGAGAGGGGTAACTGACATACAGATCAATGGGACAAAATACAGAACCCAGAAACAGACTCAAACAAATACACCCAACTGATTTATTTTTTAGTATCTGCACCTTTGTCAGGAAACACCAATTGATTTTCAACAGAGATGTAAAAGCAATGGGGAAAAGAAAGGAGGCCAGTCTTTTCAACACGTTACTGGAGCAATTACACATCCATAGGCAAAAACAATAACAACAATGAATCTTGACCTAAACCTCACACCTTGTATAAAAAGTAACTCAAAGATCAGGGACTTAAATGTAAAACACAAAACTAAAACTTTTAGGAAAAAAGATAGAAAATCTTTGGGATCCTGGGCTAGGCAAAGAATTCTTGGATGTGACACCAAAATCACAATCCATAGGAGAAAAAATAGATAAAATGAACTTCATCAAAGTTAAAAACATTTGATCAGCTAAAAGACCCCGTTAAGGCCAGGGGCAGTAGCTCACGCTTGTAATCCCAGCACTTTGGGAAGCTGAGGCGGGCAGATCACAAGGTCAGGAGATCGAGACCATCCTGGCTATAGACACGGTGAAACCCTGTCTCTACTAAAAATACAAAAACATAAACTGGGAGTGGTGGTGGGCACCTGTAGTCCCAGCTACTCGGGAGGCCGAGGCAGGAGAATGGCGTGAACCCGGGAGGTGGAGCTTGTAGTTAGCCACTGCACTCCAGCCCGGGCGACAAAGCGAGACTCCGTCTCAAAACAAAACAAAACAAAACAAAACCCGTTAAGAGGATGAAAAAACAAACTACAAAATGGGAGGAGGTATTTACAAACCACGTATCTGACAAAGGACTAGTGCCTAGAATACATAAAAAATTCTCAAAACTCAACATAAGTATAGTGAACCAGGAGAACACTGGTTTGGACTGAGCTCCTGCACCAGGCCCAGCAGACCAAACCAAAATGGAGTCCCTCTTGGTAACCTCCACACTACCAAGCCAAAAGTAAGCTGTTTATCTGACTTTCCAAGAAATCAGGAGAGAGAGAACAGCGAATCCCCCAAACGGGCCAGTTTGGGCCAGCGTGATAAGGAAGTCCCCTCTGCGTTAACCTTTGCAAGGAAAGCCACTCTGAAACCACCCATCTGCTTGCTGTTCTCTGTGCCTGTTTCCCTCACCCCTTTTCTGTCTACAAAGCCACCTTCCTCTGCTGGGCTCATGAAAACACTCACTATATTTTACAGAATTCTATTTTATAGAATGAGGTGTTGCCTGATTCTGGAACCAAAAAAGCCAATTAAGATCCATACACTAACATACACTAAATTTGTTGTAATTTTGTCTTTTGACACACAATTGAAATTTAAAAATGGTTAAGATGGTAAATTTCATGTGCTTTTACCATGATCAAAAAAAAAAAAAAACTCAAGAGTTTACAAAAGTCCAATTAGAAAATGGGCAAGAGACAGAAAGTGATATCTCACCTGAGAGGATACACAGATGGCAAATAAGCACACGAGAGATGTTCATTAGAGAAAAGGGCCATTGGCCGGGCGCAGTGGCTCAAGCCTGTAATCCCAGCACTTTGGGAGGCCGAGATGGGCGGATCACGAGGTCAGGAGATCGAGACCATCCTGGCTAACACGGTGAAACCCCGTCTCTACTAAGAAATACAAAAACTAGCCGGGCGAGGTGGCGGACGCCTGTAGTCCCAGCTACTCGGGAGGCTGAGGCCGCAGAATGGCGTGAACCCGGGAGGCGGAGCTTGCAGTGAGCTGAGATCCGGCCACTGCACTCCAGCCTGGGCTACAGAGCGAGACTCCGTCTCAAAAAAAAAAAAAAAAAAAATCACAAAGGAGTATCACTATACGACTATCAGAATGGCTAAAATAAAACACAGTGACACCATCAAATGCTGGTTAGGATGTGGAAGAACTGAATCCCTTACACATCACTGGCAGGAATGTAAAATGGTGCAACCACTCCAGAAAACAGGTATCTTCTTAAAACCTAAACATGCAACGGTATACAACCCAACAACTGCGCTCCTGGGCATTTATCCCAGAGAAATGAGAGCTTATGTTCACACAAAACCCTACACAGAAACATTCACAGCAGCGTTCCTCATAATAGAAACTGGGAACAACTCAGAGACGTCCTTCCTCAGCGAGGCTAAACGAACTGCACCGCGGCCACACCACAGAACACTGCTCAGCAAAAAAAAGAATGAACTATTGACACATGCGAGGAACTGGATGGATTGTGGGAGAATTACGCTAAGCTAAAAAAAAAAAAGCCTCAGCAGTTACGTACTGTATGATTCCATGTCCAAAACATTCTTCAAAAGACAAAACTTTAGAAACCGAAAACAGATGAGTGGTTGCCAGGGGCTAAGGAAGGGGTGGGGGCAGGAGGGAAGCAGGTGTGGCTGTAAAAGGGCCACAAGAGAGACGCCTGGGCGCCTGGGAAACACGCTGCGCCTCGACTGTACGCACGGCAGCATCCTGTGACAGTGCACGCAGTTCTGCGAGATGTTATCACTGGGGGAAGATGAGTAAAGAACACATGAGATCTTTCAAGATTATTCCTTGTGAATAATTAAATTATTCAATATTATTCCTTGTGAATAATTTAGTCTGTAGCAATCCACAAAGATTACCAAACTAAAGATGTTGCAGAATGCATATTAAAACCTAATCGATCCAGAGGCCCAGGTGTGCAGATCACTTGAGCCTGGGAGTTTGAGACCAGCCTAGGCAACACAGCATAACCCCGTCTCTACAAAAAATATAAAAATTAGCCAGGTGTGGTGGTACATGCCTGTAGTTCCAGCTACTCAGGAGGCTGACATGGGAAGACCACCTGAGCCCAGGAGGTGCAGGCTGCAGTGACCTGTGACTGCACCACTGTACTCTCCAGCCTGGGCAACAGAGTAAGAGTAAGACCCTGTCTCAAAAAAAAAAAAAAAGGAAATCCAGTAGCTCATGGTGCATGTGAACAGGAAACCATAGGATATAGGGTAATAAGGCCGGGTGTGGTGGCTCACGCCTGTAATCCCAACACTTAGGGAGGCCAAGGCAGGCAGATCATTTGATGCCAGGAGTTTGAGACCAGCCTGACCAATGTATCAAAACCCCATTTCTACCAAAAATACAAAAATTAGCAGGGCATGGTGGCACACACCTGTAATCCCAGCTACCAGGGATGCTGAGGTGGGAAAATCACTAGAACCTGGGAGGCAGAGGCTGCAATGAGCCAAAATGGTGCCACTGCACTCCAGCCTGGGTGGCAGAGCAAGACTCCGTCTCAAAAAAAAGGGGTGAGGGGGGCATAGGGTAGTAAGAATCTAGGCTGTAAGAAGGAACCTGAAAAAGGAAATCCAGTGCCTGCCCCTATGGTCAGCCTCATTATAAAGGAAGGTACTGCAGGATGACTCTTGCTTGACTGATAGATGTCACCCCTCTGTAAGACTGTATGGGTTGAGCATCCCGTCTCCAAGATGCCTGGGACCAGAAAGGGCTTCTGATTTCAGATTTTTTTCGGATCTTGGGAATAGCTCTATTATACTTACTGGTCAAGCACCTCAAATCCACAGATCCGAAATCCAAAATGCTCCAATGAGAATTTCCTTTGAGCATCGCGTCAGTGCTCAAAAAGTTTCTCATCTGGAGCATTTCGGACTTCGGACTTTTAAATTTGAGATGCTCAACATGTACTAAAAAATGAGGTGGGGTAAAAACTGTGAATTCCCATCTTAAATTAATCACAACCAAAAACAGAGTTAAGGAAGAAACCTCTGGTGTTAAAAAATATTAACGAAAATGGCACAAACGGCTTTCATTTTACTTCTGACAAGTTACAAGTAGCTTCAGGGCATTATCATACTAAAAACACTCCCTTTCTGGCAGCAAGTCCCTGATGTTTACCTTCCACAGGACTGCCCTTCTGAGTAGAAGTAATACACAGATCACAAACATTGCCGCCAAGATCCCAGGAGGACTAGAGAATCACAGGAATTCCTCCGCCTGGGTTTTGACTACAATTCCTTCAAAGTCACCCTCAGTTTTCTTGCGTGTATCTCACTTTCTCTCCACAACGTTACAAGGTTAAATCAATGTGAAAAGCACACGCTACACTCCAGCTGCCTACGTACAAGGGACCAAGCTAGTCAGTACAGGAGGGAGGGAAGGGAGTCAACAGCATCCATGAGGGTGAGAAGGATAAGCAGCTGCCAGGAGGCAGAAGAGGGAGAACATGCTCTGCATGGAGGGGTGGGGTGGGGAAAGCCTTGAAAGAGAGGAGGCACACATGCTGAGCCTCGAAGCGTGCCAGGGTCTGTTCACAGTCAGCGAGGTGGAGAGCGTTTCCAGGAAAGAACTCAGGAGTGCGACTGCAAGGCGACCTCCAGTGGGGGCACGGACCCAAAGCCCCCAGGGGAGGGAAGTGGTGGGAGGTGAGGCCGGGGGTCTCTGTGGTGCATGACGATGAGGCACAGACCATGCCTTGCCGGGCGCAGATAGAAGGCCCTGGCCTTCCTCTCCAGGAGCTGGGATGGAGGGAGCATGAACAGGTGGCCAGAGTCACATTTTCAGAAAATTAATATCAGAGTCAGGCACAGGATGGTCTGGAAAGGATGCAAAACCCACATGTGGTGGCCAATTATATGTGTTTCTTAAGTGTTCTTACTTTGGAAGTTAAAAATATATTCTTTTTTTATATATATACTACTCCCCTCTTCTACTCAATATATCTACTCCCCTCTTCTACTCAAACGTATTCTGAATCCTGCCAGAGTCTTGAAAAATCACTCAGTATCTGTCTCTTTATGCACTTTATGTAAACAACACTTAAGAAGTTTAATCACCTGCTCAGATCCCACCACAGATAAGTCCCATTCAAAGGCCTAAGAATTTATTAAGTACCAAACAAGAACAATCCAGGAAAACAGGTTGGCTACCATTTGTTCTACACGGACACTGAAAACCATCTAAACTGACTTCCACTGCACTCTACTTAAAAAAAAAAAAAATTGGCTTTGTACATTCCAGTACTATGACGTACCAAGAAACTGAGACTTACAAAGGTTTCAAACAAAATGAATCTTTGTAAGTGACATAAAGGGCAGAGTAAGCACTTACTAAGATGTAGCCTTAGCTAGGGTCTCTCCCATTTAAGCACGTGAACTAGGCCATTTTCAAAATACACACACCATCCTTCCAAATCTTGAAATAGAGTGGTCAGCAGAAGGTGTCACCCACGCAGCCTCACCTTGAATTTCAACCACACTAAAAACGTTCCCTTCCCTGTAAAATTATCCATCCATGTAGACTCATATTTGCATAGACATTCACTCTACCTTGGCATGACCAACCAGATGGCATTTAAGGTATCCAGGCTAAGGAGCAGCTAACTCAGAAGCTGCGCTGACCTCTCCAGAGCTCTGTCAGTGTCAGGGGCAGTTAGCAAGCGCCTCTCTCACCCCCTCCACATTCTCTTCCCAGCCTGTCACTCTGCCACCAAATGCACTGCTAGGCTGCAGGGCAAAGACTTTTTATCCTCAGCAGAACGAGGACTTCAATGCCTAAAACAAAGTCATTGTTCAATAAACACGTTTTGAAGCATAGAATACAAGCTTACTCAATAAAAAGATCAGTCCCGCCTTTTGTTTCTGCACTCTCTTACCCTGACCGTCTTTCAGAGATATGTTAAGGTCAGTGAATTCTGCATACTGTCAGCATATACAGTTCTAACTGTGGATGGTTCTGGAAATGAAAAGACCGCAAAAAGTAGATGTAACTTTCATCTCTGGGGTGGCTTAGGTACCAGAACCAGAGTTTTTCAGCATGAGCTACAAGCCACGCAAGTTTCTACTAAGTGTGTAAGCAGGCCCTGAAAAACAGAAGCATTCTAATTTGATTAAAATCATCAATCTACGTCCTAGCTCCTAGCTCCTTCCACTGGAAGGGGCGAAAAGCAATGACATCTGAGTTCCTGATGAGCACACTTGGCAACCAGATCTTGATTTCCAAATAACATTCCCTATGACAAAGGAATCCGTGCTGCTTGGAGAAATGGTTGATTACGCGTCTGGAGCACGGGAAGGTCAAGGTGAGGTAGAAACGTTTCCCACCAGGAGGCGAGGAGTGCCCAGTGACAGACAGGGATACGCCTAAGGGACAGAGGAACCAGCCTGAAGGGGCTCCACTCACCAAGTGTGGGATAATTTGAATACCAGAAAGAAAAAAGGTGGCAAAGCATTATAAACCACACAGTGATACTCAACAGGGGAGAAAACTTTACAGGCAAAAAAAAAAATCTAATAAACACAGAGGGAGTGTTTAAGAAATCACCATTTTCCAGCCACCACTGTATAATAACTGATTCAGACAAGGATCATCAATGAACGCTAATGAAAGGGGTTCAGAAGAGACAGAGTCTCAAATTATCATCCTGCAGATTACAGATAAATTTAACACAGGAACAAAGGTGGGTGCCTTTACAATGGAAAGATCTCATGGGCACCACCTTCACCAAATGACTGAACTGAGCCCCAGCGACAGGACAGCTGGACAGCCTGGCGTGATGCAGCAGAAGCAGACACAAACACCACAGGCTTCTGCAGCCCTCAGGACAAAGATGGTTGACCCTTAGCTAATAACCATGAGGACATCAGGCCGGGTGCAGTGGCTCATGCCAGCACTTTGGGAAGCTGAGGCGGGCGGATCACCTGAGGTCAGGAGTTTGAGACCAGCCTGGCCAACATAGTGAAGCCCTGTCTCTATTAAAAATACAAAAATTAGCCAGGCATGGTGGCACATGCCTATAATCCCAGCTACTCAGGAGAAAATCATCAGACAAACCCAAATTATGGAACATTCTACACAACCACCCTAGACGCTTAAACAAACAAACAAACAAACAAAAATGTCAGTGTCTTAAAAGATAAACAGAAAAAAGCAAGGAACTGTCTAGAATAAAGGCATCTAAAGAGAGAACAACCAAATGCAATGCTGCATTAGCTCTTGGATTAGAGTAAAAATAGCTATTGAAACATCTGGGGAACAACCGAGGAAATGCAACCATGCGTTTCATATAATAACATTTTTTATTTTGTATTTGTATTCTTTTGAGACAGGGTCTCACTCTGGTCACCCAGGCACAATCTTGGCTCACTGCATCTTCCACCTCCTGGCTCAAGCGATCCTCCCACCTCAGCCTCCCAAGTAGCTGGGACCACAGGTGCACAATTCTTTGCCTGTGATAAAAATCACAGCTAGACAGAAGAATATCTATTCTTAGGCAATACATGTTTTAGTATTTAGGGGTAAAGTGTCATGATATAAAGCAACTTACTTTCAAATGTTTCTACAAAATCTATGTGCACATGTGTTTGTGAAAGAGAGAGAGAGAAAGCAAACGTGCTAATTTACCTAGGGGACATGCATACAGGTGTTCACAGTACTTCTCTATCAACTTTTTAAAAAATGAGCATTACTCATAATAAAAAGTCTGGAAAGACATTACCAGTATGAAAAAGGTAGCTTTAGGGGAGAAAGTCCACATATAAAATAAAACCTGCTTTTATTACACAAAGTCAGAGCCTACACAGATTGGTACAAACCAAGAAACCAACCTACAGTTTTTACTATCTTCTGCAATAACTGATTAAATACACCACCACAACGTTTTAGATGTGAAAACGTGTACAAATTTTAGGTCTGCCCGAAGCTCTGGCCGAGGTGGTGGCCGGCCTGGTGAGCAGCACAGCGGGACAGGGTCTTCTCCCGGGGCCTCGGCACCGGCTCCAGCTCCTTGGGGCTCGGAGGAGCAGCAGCCTGGGGAGCTCATGCTTTTCAAGCACAGTCGGCAACCTGGACTTTTCTGGAAAGCTTCTCTATTTTTAAAACCCCGTTTGAGCTACAGAGCCTACATCAGCAGGCCTTCACGTTTTATCTCCGCACTAAAAGAATGTGGGAAGAACCCCTTTTTCAACTCTCACCAGGTTCGAATCACTGTGCCGGAAGAGCAGCAGCAATTTCCAGGTATCCAGAGTGTCATCCAGCCATTTCCTAATCCCGCCCAACATTTACCAAACACACAATCAAGAAGGGCTGAACAAAATGAACTCTCCCAGAAGTAAGTTCTTCAGAGAGGGAGAAAGGCTCTTTGAGGTATCCTTTTTAAAGGAAAAATTACTTCTGTAAGACAAATAGCTACTGTAGGCATTTGCTCACTCATTTTTACACAGCAATTGTTTCAACAACAAAAACAAAACTAGGGCCTCATCAACCTGATCCTGAGAGGATGCTCCTCCTGGGTAACTGCTTCCTCCCACCTTCCTACACCCACTCTCTTCCTCTTTCAAAAGGATTTCTGAGCCTGCAATTCAGAAGGCTGGCAACAGCACTTTCAGCTTTTAACCAACCTTTGAATGCAATTTTGACATATTACAAGCTAGTACTGTGCTAAAGAAAGTCATGTTTTTGTGAAGACATTTCAACTTGAAAATTAATGAGCTGGATGCTGCACTCCACCGGAAAAACCCTTTTAAAAGAAATTCAACCTAAAGAGCCTACCTTTAATGTGGACTATATTCATACCCAATTTAGCCAACACACCAAGCCAGCTGTTTTCCATGCAACAACTGGGATATTCTATAGCATCAGACCTGACCCTCAAACTCATTTATACACAGATCTGGTTTTACCCTGGAAACAATCAGTAAGTAAAACAACTAACTATGGCCTAAGTCTCTATTACAAGCTGCCAGTGCTCAAAGAAACAAGTATTCAACCTATCAAGAAAATGTGTCCAACTCTGTAGGCTGCATTAAAAAAAAAAAAAAAAAAGGAAGAAAGAAAACGTGGCAAACTGACCAAAGCCCCTCAGAGTTCTAATTCTGTAATTCTCACACTATCAAAGTAATTCTCACACTATCTCTGTTTTACAGAGGGCCTACCACATGCAGGCCCTAAACTAAAAATTCTAAGGAATATAAAAGTGGAAGGCACAGGATCATGGCTTATTTAGAGAGGCACGACATAAAAACTCATAACTAGCTGCGTGGGGTGGCTCACGCCTGTAATCCCAGCACTTTGGGAGGCTGGGGTGGGTAGATTACCTCACCTGAGGTCAGGAGTTTGAGACCAGCCTGGCCAACATGGTGAGACCCCATCTCTACTAAAAATACAAAAGTAGCTGGGCGTGGTGGTGCATGACTGTAATCCCAGCTATTCAGGAGGCTGAGGCTGGAGAACCACTTGAATCCGGGAGGTAGAGGATGCAGTGAGCTGAGACTGTGCCATTGCCCTCCAGCCTGGGCAACAAGAGCGAAACTCTGTCTCAAAAACAAAAACAAATGTATAACTATATACAACAATAGAAAAAAAAGACTGAGAAAGGAGGTGATTGACACCAAATGGACTGTATTAACAAAAAAACCTGCTTAAGCTATTCAGGGGGAACCCACTTCAGGCTGGGTGGTTACAGAGGGCTTTGCTGGGGAGGTGACGTCTGCAGAGGGCTCTAAAGAGAAACCCAGAGAGAGACAGCAACATTCCTGGCAGGGAGGGCACCAGCAAGAGGGAGCAAGGCAGGGGCCGATCGCAGAGAAGCCTCTCAGCCCCACTCACAGAACATCAGTTTCCTCCGACGCTGGCTCAGACACAAGCGGTCACTCCATGAACAGCTTCAAGCACCACGGTCTGCCGCTGCAACTCCAAGCAAATAAACATCGAAGCTACTTCTAGACTGTAAGAGTGACAAGGACCCAGGAAGACTACACGTAATCACAGTTCAGTCCTCTGTAGGCTCCTGTAGCCCACCTCGTTTCCTCATCGGAAGGCTACCAAGAGAAACGACTCGTTTAGTCCACTGGTAAATCGAGGTTTCAAATTGCATGCTATTTGTGAATATGTGTTCATACCTAAAAAGGTATTTATAAAAACTAAAATTCATAAAAACTTGAGCCCTTTCAAAGAAGAGTCAGGATCCCAGTAGTTTCAGCATACCCATCCACTTCTCCAAATACTGACAGCCCAGAGCATCCACAGCTAGATCAAAGGCTGCTTTGGCAAATGCACAACGGTACATGGCATGCACATTACACTAGGGAAAGAAGTGCCACATCTCAACCAAAGTCATCTGCCTCAGGTACCAGTCTTCAGTGAGACAAATGCATCAAGTCACAACAGCAGACTGGCAATCTGCACTTAGATCAAACCAGAAAATAAGGCTGAGGCGGGAGGATCACAGGAGCCTAGGAGATGGAGGCTACAGTGAGCCATGATCACACCACTGCACTCCCACCTGGGTGACAGAGCCAGACCTTATCTCAAACAAAAACAAGAAAATACAATGACTATACTAAAATTAAAAACAGGCTGGGCACGGTGGCTCACTCCTATAATCCCAGCACTTTGGGAGGCCAAGGCGGGCAGATCACCTGAGGTCAGGAGTTAAGAGCCCAGCCTGGCCAACATCTCTACCAAAAATACAAAAATTAGCTAGGAATGGTGGCAGGCGCCTGTAGTTCCAGCTACTTGAGAGGCTGAGGCAGGAGAACCGCTTGAAACTAGGAGGCAGGGGTTGCAGTGAACCAAGATCACGCCACTGCACTCTGACCTGGGTGACCAAGTGAGAATCCGTCTCAATATAACAATAAAATAAAATAAAATGAAACAAAACAAAAACCTAAAAACAAATATATAGGCCAGGCGTGGTGGCTCATGCCTATAATCCCAGTACTTTGGGAACCCAAGGCAGGTGGATCACAAGGTCAGGAGATCAAGACCATCCTGGCTAACAAAGTGAAACCCCGTCTCTACTAAAAATACAAAAAAAATTAGCCGGGTGTGGTGGCGGGTGCCTGTAGTCCCAGCTACTCGGGAGGCTGAGGCAGGAGAATGGCGTGAACCCGGGAGGCAGAGCGTGCAGTAAGCCGAGATCGCACCACTGCACTCCAGCCTGGGCAACAGAGCGAGACTCCGTCTCAAAAAAAAAAAAAAAAAGTAAAAATTTGACATAATCCAAGACATTTCTGAGATCAAACACATACGAAGCTTAAATTATGAACTTCATCTTAGAAAACCTCAAACTCCATGGTTCTGATGATACCTGTCTCCAAAGCTAACATTTAGTATGGAAAAGTAAGTTCACTGTAAAGTGCTATAAATCCAAGGAAAAAGCATCATGATAGATGTGAAGTAACCCAATAAAACAGGCTGGGTTTCTTTTCTAGGGCCTTCTCATCAAGGTATGATGACGATGAGTATCATGGAAGGCATTAATTATCGCTGAAAGAACAGACGGTAAACATGCTGCTCACGTACCACGCACCAAAACATTTGCACTTCCAAGTATTTTAGCATTTTTGACCAGGAATAGGTTCTTTTTACCATCTTTCTCTCAATGCCTGCCCTCACAGTTTACCACGCAATGGTATAAAGCAGCTATGTTTACTTTTGATCAAGGAGCCATTTCAACACACATCATACTACACAACTGACAAGGGAATGGGCCAACACCAGGAGGGCTGTGAGATATTCTGTATCAACCCATCAGAGCTTCTTCCATTTGTACACCCACTCCTTTGCTCCAAGAGTTCCAGACATGATATATATTTTTGCCAGAGGACAGGAGAAAGAAACTTCAAAATCTCTTCCAAATTCCACGTTTTCTCTTAGGAAACAGCATGGCTCTTTGAGGTATCCGTGCCACCTGGGGTGTTAAGCCTGTGTTAAGGAAAGGTCACTACATCCAGTGACCATTTGTGTGTTCCACCCTCCAGCCTACGCTGAACTTCACCTGGACTACCTTCATTTAACAGACAGAGGTCCCCAACTCCTGCTGGTCCGTGGACTGCTGAGAGCCTGGCCACACTGCCGGCGCACCTGCATCACTGCCTGAGCTCCACCTCCTGTGGCATCAGTGGCAGCATCAGACTCTCATAGGAGTGACAGCCCTATTGTGAACTGCACATGCGAGGGATCGAGGCTGCACACTCTGTAAGCTGCACGCTCTGTAAGAGAATCTAATGCCTCATGATCTGAGGTGGAAGAGTTTCATCCCGAAACCATCCCCTCCACCCCACAATCCATGGAACAACTGTCTTCCACAAAACCAGTCACTGGGGCCAAAAAGGTTGGGGACCACTGCTTTAACAGAGACCTTCACATGACTTTATTAGCAGGCAACAGTGACACAATTCTAAAGGACCTGGGAAAAACTACCCACAAAATTAAAAACTTCACACATAAAAAGTTTTAATTCCACAGACAGGTCACTCATCTGATTTATCCACATTATGATATTTTAAAACAGTGTCAAAAAAAACCACAGTAGTAGGGTTTTTCTTCTGACCTCTTAAAATAATTCAAGTTAGTGACACCCACGCTGTGTTTCACTCTATTCTGGAAGGCTGTGTTCTTGCAGATCTGAGTGGCAGGTGGGATGCAAGTGCTATGAACCAAAATTACTGACGACAGTCTCCTCCTCAAGAGCAAGAGAAGCTGCTACTAAATACAGCTCCATCCGCTTTAAGATTTTCTGCCATAAATTTCCGTAAACCTCTGGGTCCTAGAAACAAGTGCTAGTGCATGAACACTGCACTCAAAAAAAAAAAAAAAAAAAAAAAAAGGAGGCGGGGAACAAAGGGGAAAAGCCACAGGTACAAAGGAGCAGGCAAGCAAACCTTAGCAAAGAACTAGGGCATTACCTACCAAACCTAATCTGACAGTTCTGTGACACCCCCAACTCTGTCCCCCAATGATAGTGGCTGTGATTTTATACTGTTCATATGACAGCCATGTGTCCTGTCAAGATTGTTCCTGGTCCACACAAAAGAACTAGGTGTATGTCAATATTTCACAGTATCCAGCAGAGGATTACAGCTCCTAAGTTTTGAACCACTGCTATAAACACAAAACAAGCACAAAAACAAAAAATTACGCTCAAAAGGAAAATAATCATCTGCTAAAACACTAGTATGTCTACATTTGGCTAAAGCAAGACTACTATTCAGATCTAGCTTTAGATATAATGTTTTAGGAGGAGGACAGTTTCAGATTGTTCTAGTTAAAGACAAACACTATTCCTTCTCTCCTTGCTGAAACTAACATATATGCAACTAACCATAGCTAAAACTGGTTTAACAAGGTCTTCTGGAATACTTTCTCTTAAGTACTTTTAATGTATTCTTCTTCAAGAATTTCCAGCCAAGACTACCTGGAAACTTTTGTTAACACTATTTAATAGGCTGACATAGAGTTACTGAGCTTTCAAATGAAATTCAAAGTATAATCTAGTATGCCTGATTAACTGTATCTTTTGCATTTTAATTTAAATTAGAAAAATAAGGCCCATTATTGTTCTACTGTCTGTTACATTTCTGGAAGATCTCAAGATGGACATCTCAGACGTTAGCCTGGGGGCTCTATGTTTTAAATGTGCTCACTGTCCTGAACATAATCATCTCAGACATTCCTGACCAGCTCGTCTGGGTACATTTGTCCTTCAGCACGGTCACATGTGTTCCTTGATGTCTCAGTAACTTCCATGGTGCCTCAAGGCTAAAAAAAATTTACCATTTATTATTAGGTCCAAACAATTTAAAAAGCATTTATGTCCTAATAACTTAGTAACCATTTGAAAACCTAATAAACTTAAGTTGAAGAAAAAATGTCTTTGCTTCATTCTTAAATAACCAGAAGTATTTCTAAGGATGTGTAATGGTGTATATTGTCAAAATCCAAAGACATGTACAACACAGAGTGAACCTAGATATAAACTACAGATTCTAGTTAAAAATAACATAATTGGCCAGGCACGGGGGCTCACGCCTGGAATCCCAGCACTCTGGGAGGCCGAGGGGGGCGGATCACCTGAGGTCAGAAGTTTGAGACCACCCTGACCAACATGGAGAAACTCCGTCTCTACTAAAAATACAAAAATTAGCCGGGCATGGTGGCAGGCGCCTGTAATCTCAGCTACTCAGAAGGCTGAGGCAGGAGAATCGCTTGAACCTGGGAGGCAGAGGATGCAGTGAGCCAAGACTGCACCACTGCACTCCAGCCTGGACAACAGAGCAAGACTCTGTCTCAAAAACAAATGAACAAACAAACAAACAAAAAACCACAATTATTGTGTAAGAGACATCCAGTGGGGAAAAAATAATGTTATCAATATTAGTTCATCAACTTTAACAAACATACTGATAGAGGCACGAGGCAGACAAATGCCTAGGCAGACAGGAGCAGGTCCCCAGTGAAATCCAACCTTCAGTCTAGAAAGAGTCTTCGGTAAATCCTCAGATGCGACTGAGAACCCACCTTCTCGTTTGGCACAGTTTCCTCTGATTGATCCCAATCCTTCACCTATTTTACATATACCTACCCTTTCCCTAATTGGTCTCCCTCCCTCCCTCCCTCCCCTTCCTCCCCTTCCTCCCCTTCCTTCCCTTCCTCCCCTTCCCTCCCTCCCTCCCTTCTTTCTTTTCTTTCTTTCTTTCTTTTCCCTCTCTCTCTGTCTTTCTTTCTTTTTTCAAGACTGAGTTTTGCTCTTGTTGCCCAGGCTGGAGTGCAATGGCACAATCTTGGCTCACTGCAACCTCTGCCTCCCGGTTTCGAGTGATTCTCCCGCCTCAGCCTCCTGAGTAGCTGGGATGACAGGTGTGCACCACCACGCCCAGCTAATTTTTGCCTTTTTAGTAGAGACAGGGTTTCACCATGTTGATCAGGCTGGTCTCAAACTCCTGATCTCAAGTGATCCACCTACCCTGGCCTCCCAAAGTGCTGGGATTACAGGCGTGAGCCACCACGCCCAGCCTCCTAATTGGTTTTCTACACTATCATGCCCACCTTTGAGTGATGTCTTCTCTTTAACCTTTTATGCATACTCACAAACCAATCAGCACACACTCCTTATTCTGAGCCCATAAAAAGCTCTGGGCTCACCTATACTGAGGTGGGAAATTAAAGAAAAATAAAATCTAAAAGAAAGAGAAATAACTTTTCCTGTATTAGGCTGACTTGTCCCAGAGGCAGCAACAGGCACAGCCCAGAACCAGAAAAAGTCTTGATAATATTATCTTAATGTGCTCTGGAGACTTTTCCAGCACTCCCCCAACACAGGGAGAAGAAGAAAAAACTTTTTCTTTGTTTTATAGAATGAGTTTATGGATTCCTGTTCTCTGTAACTAGTGACTTCAAGTATTCTGTTTTATCTAAGAAATACAACGAAGGTCATGAGAAGCCTGAGTAGGCCTGAATTACAGCTGCCCGGGCACCACAATGAAGGTTATATGATAAGCCCATGCCCAGGTAAATGCAGGTAACAGACATCTGGGTTGCACAGCAACAGGGATGTGCAATCCTGAGTTATGAACCTGTTACAATTGAATTAATTGTCTTTGTCCTGCCTCTGTATCCCTGCTTTCACACCACTATGCACTTGCTTCGAGCTAGCCCACCCCCTTTTGTGAAGTGTGTATAAAAGTCAAGTGCTGTCTTTGTTCCAAGCCCAAACTTTGGATGTGAATCCGCTGGGCCTGAGTAACTCAATAAAACATCCTCCCGTTTTAACCCGAGGTCTCTCTCTCATCCTCCTGAATCCTGCAACAATACTAATGCCAGAGATGATTAATTCCTCTTCAAAGGGTTTAACTGTGTAATGTCCTTGTTCTTTGTTCAGAAGCCCAACCTCCTTATACTCCCTTGTTTCTGGCCTGCAAACAACCCTCCTGCTCCTGTTGTGCCTTGACACGCTCAGACAAGTCTGGACATGCCTTGTACTGTAACAGACAAGGCTAGTCCTACCCCCTCCTTCTCTTACAAATCACGTATTTATCCTATTCAAAAAAGTTTAAGTCTCAGCCAACTGGGATCAGTTTAGATTGTATGGTCCAACCCTAGCCAACACAGGAAGGATACAAGGACAGGAACTGTGTTAGGGATAAAAACCCCTTCCCTCCTTTGTTCTGTGTGCTCTTGCGGTCGTAAAAGACGCAGGCAGCATCTTTCTGCAGAAGTAAATTGCCTTGCTGAGAAATCCTTTGTCTCAGTGCTAGTTTTTCTCTTCAGTACCGCTTACTTGTTCCCAACAATCTGGGGGCCTGTCCAGGATTCCCATTCTCCTCTGGGGAAGGGTCTTCAGTCCCCACTCATGAGGAGACGCGTCCCACTGCCTTGCTGTGGTGGCCTCAAGGGTTAGGGATTGAGACGCACCTGGTGTGACAAATAAACCCAGACTCTCGGCAACGCGGGAGAAAAAGGCCTACAAATACCACAGCGACCAGGTAACTCTGCGCATAAACAAAGGTAAGAAGAACCACAAGGGCAGTAAGTATTTCCTTGGTGGTCGGGACATCCTGAAGGTTGAAAAAGTGTGTGAATGAGACACACAACTGAGTGCAAAGCGAGTGTGGAGTCTGGATCTGCGGTTCCACGGTCACCTCATATGGCTTAGGGTGGCTTGCCTGTCTTGCCTGTCAGGGGATTATACTGACCCGCCAATGCTAAGAGGGACCTGAAAATTCCCTCAGAGGAAGCAACCAGAGAAGGAATAAGTGGAAGCAAAAGAGTGCAAGAAATCTCAAGTAAAGGGGGTTGGGCCTCTAAAGAAAGAGTGCAAGAGGCCGGGCGCAGTGGCTCACACCTGTAATCCCAGCACTGTGGGAGGCTGAGATGGGCAGATCACAAGGTCAGGAGTTCAAGACCAGCCTGGCCAACATGGTGAAACCCTGACTCCACTACCAAAAAAAAAAAAAATTAGCTAGGTGAGCAGAGATTGTGCCATTGCACTCCAGCCTGGGCAACAAAGCAAGACTCCATCTTAAAAAAAAAAAAAAAAAAAAGAAAGAAAGGGTGCAAGAAATCTCTAGTAAGAGAGGTTGAGCCCTGCAAACTCAAGAAAACACCTTCTCCAGTATGGGAAATACCCCAAGCAAGACAACAGAATTCCCCGATAGTCCCTTAGGTCTCGTGCTAAAATACTGTAAAGATAATGAAAGGACTAAAAATAAGAAGCAACAAATGATAAAATATTGTTGTTTTATTTGAACTAAGGAAACTATCCTCAAACCATCAGTTTTCTGGCCACAGTTTGGGTCAAACAAGGATTGGATTTGTCAGCTTTTAATAGAGTATGTAAATAACAAGAGTCCTGTCTCTCAGGAGGAGACACACTATGCCCTGTGCTGACGGCAGGGGCCTGTCCTCCTCCACCCCTTCAAAGCCAGTAAGAATAAGCCAGAAACTACTTCCCCTATAGAAACTAAGGCCCCCACCCCTAAGCAACCCGCATGGGATCCTTCAGACCATCTACCACAGCCAGATACCTCTCACCTCCCTCCCCCTCAGGCAGCCGCCCTGGACCCTTCCCCCGACTCACTTTGTGCCCCCTCTTTATAATCCTAACTCTTGGAATCATTCCCAGCCTGAGGGCCCTCCCCCAGGAAGGCTTCCACGTGAGATAGAACAATGTAGAAAGGATATTCAAAACTTCCCTTTCCCCACCACTTCTAAAGAGTCAGCTCCAACTCTCTTCCCCTTAAGGGAAGTGCCCCTCAGAGGAGGCGATGCTGGCTTTGTAAATGCTCCATTAACTAGCTCAGACATCCGAAACCTAAAAAGGGAGCTCAAACCACTCTAAGTGACCCTTATAGAGTGGCTGACCAGATTAATCAATTTCTTGGACTCCCAGATATATACTTAGGCTGAGCTAATGTCTATCCTATGTATTCTCTTTTCAGGAGAAGACAGGAGCATGATTCACAGGGCTGCTATGACAATTTGGGAACGTCAGCATCCCTCAGGTCAGAATGTCCCAGCAGCTGAACAAAAATTTGCAGCCACAGATCCTCAATGGGATAATAACAATGCAGCCCACTGAAGAAATACGTAAGACCTTAGAGAACTGATAATTAAAGGAATTCAAAAATCTGTACTCCGCACCCAAAGCATTACCAAAGCTTTTTATATACAACAAGGGAAGGATGAAGGACCTACAGAGTTCTTAGAAAGGCTCAAGGAGCAAATGAGGAAATATTCAGGTCTAGACTTAGAAAACCCTCTTGGGCAGGGGATGTTAAAGCTCCATTTTGTTACCAATAGTTGGCCAGACATCACCAAAAAAAGTTATAGAAAATAGAGAACTAGAAAGATAAAGCTATAGACCAGCTTTTGAGAGAAGCTCAAAAGGTGTACGTACGAAGAGACAAGGAAAAGGAAGAGCAAAAGGCAAGGATCATGCTATCCACCCCACAACAGAACACTCAGGGGCCAAAACCTATAAAGAAATTAAGCCCCCACTTTCCAGGCCATATAAAAGCTATGAAACAGCACAGCCAAATAACCCAAAAGTAGGAGGGAAAAAAGGGCAAAACGAATGTTTCAAGTGTGGAAAAATAGGCCACTTTAAAAAGGAATGTCCCAAATGGGAAAAAGAGAAAGAAATTCCACTCATGACCTTCGGGGAAGAACAGGAGGTCAGGGGCTCTACTCTTTTGCCCTCAAGTCCCACCAAGAGCCCTTGATAAATTTAGAGGTGGGACCCAAACCTGAGCTTATCACCTTTTTCCTTGATTCAGGAGCTGCTCACTCCTCAGTTTGTTATCTTCCCCGATGTAACTTGTTCACGGGAAAAACTTTTTATTTCGGGAGTAAAAGAAGAGGGGTTTAAAGCAAAAATCTTAGAAGAAACAGAAATTAAATATAAGGACCACACAGTAAATATTACACTTCTGTTAATCCCGGAGGCAGGAACAAGCCTATTAGGGAAGAGATTTAAAGCTAAAATTAAATCTAGGCCTCTATGTTAATCAAGAAAAATTCCTCCCCTCCCTAAATTTGCTCACTACCCTCCATAAAGGGTACATCCATTCAGATGTATGGTCAAAAGAAGGAAATCGAGGCAAGTAATAAAAGAAAAAAGGCGTAACGGGTACTCAGTAGTAAATGAAGATACCCCCACAGAAATAAAATTAGGAAGATTACCTAATAACTGGTCTGCACAAACATGTGAGTTGTGTGCATTAAATCAAGTCTTAAAATTTCTGCAAAACCAGGAAGGAACTATTTATACAGACTCCAAGTATGCTTTTGGAGTGGTCCACACCTTTGCAAAAATTTTAACAGAGCAAGGCCTCATTAACAGTAAAGGCCAAAACTTAGTCCATAGGGACATAATAATTCAAGTATTAGAAAATATACAGTTGCCAGAAGAAATAGCTGTTGTTCACGTCCCAGGGCATCAAAGAAATCTTTCCTTTGGAAGCCGAGGGAATAATCTTGCTGACCAAATAGCCAAGCAAGCTGCCTCTTCCCCAGCGGGAACCCATTTTCCATTTAACTCCTTGTCTCCCTCCCCCAGCCGCGGTCCCCATCCTTTCCCATAATGAACAAGAAAAGTTAAAGGAAATAGGAGCCAAAGAAAGCTCAGAAGAAAAATAAATATTACCAGATGGGAGGGAAATGTTGTCTAAACCTCTCATAAGAGAGATGTTGTCTCAACTCCATCAAGGAACTCACTGGGGTCCCCAGGCTATGTGTGATGCCACTCTCAGAGTTTATGGGTATATAGAAATCTATACCCTTGCTAGGCAAATTGTGGATAGTTGTATAATATGCAAAAAAAAAAAAAGTAATAAATCAACAAATAAGAGGCATCCCCTTGGGGGAAAAAACCCAGAGTTAAGGCCATTCAAAAAAATTCAAATTCATTATACTGAAATGCCCCCAGTAGGCCATCTTAACTATTTATTAGTAATAGCAGATCATCTCACCCACTGGGTAGAGGCCATCCCTTTCCCAAACATAACAGCTAAAAATGTAGTTAAAACTTATTAAAACAAATTATACCAAGGTTTGGAATTATAGAAAACACTGATTCAGACAATAGAACCCATTTTACTGCCCTCATTATTAAAGGACTCACTCAAACACTAGGAATAAAACGGGAATATCATACACCAAGGCATCCAACCTCATCAGGAAAAGTAGAAAGAATGAACCAAACTTTAAAAAATCATTTAACCCAATTAATTTTAAAAACTCAGCTACCTTGGACAAAATGTCTTCCTATTGCCCTGTTCAGAGTCCAAAGAGACCCCCAAAAGGGCACTGGCCTCTCCCCTTATGAAATGCTTTATGGACTGCCTTACTTAAACTCTAATATTGACATTCCCACTTTTGAAACAAAGGATCAATTTCTCAAAAACTATGTATCAGGTTTGTCTTCCACCTTTTCCTCTTAGGACTTAAGGCCTTTTAGCACAACTCCACCCGCTGAATTTCCAGTCCATCATCACCCGCCCAGGGATTACGTCCTCGTCAGAAGTTGGAAAGGACAAAAACTCGAACCTACTCAGGAAGGACCTTATTTAGTACTTCTAACATCTGAAACGGCAGTCAGGACCACCAAAAAAGGTTGGACTCATCACACCCAAGTCAAAAGAGCACCATCCTCTCCAGAGTCATGCACTACGGTTCCAGGACCCACCCCAAACAGAGTAACATTAAAAAAGAAAGTTTAATCTGTCTCTTCCTCCTTATCTTCCTTTCCCCAGCTACCTCACATCTTATTATTAATATAACCAGATCTAGCTCCCCTCAAACCACTACTTTTAACGCTTGTCTTGTTATGCCTTGCGGGGATCTCCAAAGCCAAACACAGCTGGCCTCTTCAGAAAAGTACTTTTGCCCTTCCAGGATAAATAAAACTGCCTGTAGAACTGACTTTTGCACAGACTGAGCCTGATCCTATAACTGGTGGTTCTGTGATACTTGGGGAGATGTAATGTAGACCACCAAGTATCGAGGCTGGACCTCCTCAATAGGTTGTACCTCTCTAAAACCTTATATTCACTTTACCAAAGGTACAACCCCCGCCACTTGTCAACTCCAACAGTGTAACCCTGTGCAAATCTCTATTAATGTCCCCACTTCTACCAACACCAACCCCACTCTAGGTCACTTCTATGGCCTAGGAGCTAATATTCCTGGAAAGGACCCCACAGGATTCTTTGAAATGTACTTCATTACTCCTCCACCCCCTTCACCTTCTTCTTCTAAACCCTCTTCCAATCAAACAGCTGTTCTTTCTGTACCCCATGATGAAACTGGGGCAGTGAGGCATACAAGACTCTCTCACTGCTATTCCCCCAAGTTAAAGGCCCTGCAGGTCAGCCCCCAAGGGCCATCTGGCCTCCAGCTTCTGATGTTAATTTTACCTCGTGTCTCTCACGGCAGGGGAAAGATTAACGTCCCTCAGAGACCGAAAAGGGTGCAGTGAAACCAAGCCTTCCCAAGAGCTTACCAGTCAAGCTGCCTTTTGTCCATTCTCGAGCAAATGTATAGTGGCACTGTGGCAAACTACTGTTAGGCACTCTGCCTAGAAACTGGAGCAGCACTTGAGCCCTAGTCCAACTGGCCATCCCTTTCACTCTGGCATTCTAAAAACATGACAGGACAGAGGAGCAAAAAAAAAAAAAAAAAAAAAGACAAAAAAGGGGGGGTTGCCCCTCATGGGTCTTTTAACCCTCACATTTATATAGATGCTATTGGGATCCCAGGAGGGGTACCAGATAAATTTAAAGCCCGAAACCAAATAGCTGCAGGATTCAGATTCAAATCTTCACTGTTCTGGTGGTCAACTATAAACAAAAATGTAGATTGGATAAATTACATTTACTATGATCAACAGCGGTTTGTCAATTACACAAAAGATGCCATTAAAGGGACAGCTGAACAATTAGGCCCCACCAGCCAAATGGCCTGGGAAAACAGAATAGCCCTTAACACAATGTTAGCAAAAAAAAGGCGAAGCCTGTGTCATGATTGGAGTCCAATGCTGTACTTTCATCCTTAACAACACAGCTCCCGATGGAACAATTACGAAGGCTTTACAAGACCTTACCTCTCTATCAGATAAGTTAGCCAAAAATTCCAGAATAAACGACGCCTTCACAAGTCTCATGGAAAAGTGGTTTGGTAAACAAAAAGGGCTTATGACTTCAGTATTAACCTCTCTTGCAATTGTTACAGGTGTACTCGTTCTTGCAGGATGCTGCATCATGCCCTGTATCCGTGGGTTAATGCAAAGACTTATAGGAACAGCTCTCACAGGCCGGGCGCAGTGGCTCATGTCTGTAATCGCAGCACTTTGGGAGGCCGAGGCGGGCAGATCACGAGGTCAGGAGATTGAGACCATCCTGGTTAACACGGTGAAACCCCGTTTCTACTAAAAATACAAAAAATTAGCCGGGCGCGGTGGCAGGCGCCTGTAGTCCCAGCTACTCGGGAGGCTGAGGCAGAAGAATGGTGTGAACCCAGGAGGTGGAGCTAGGAGTGAGCCGATATCGCACCACTGCACTCCAGCCTGGGCGAAAGAGTGAGACTCTGTCTCAAAAAAAAAAAAGAAAAGAAAAGACACAGCTCTCACAAAACCTCCCCACCTCTCCTCCTCTATACTCAAATAGGCTGTTGTTCCTAGGTGATCCAGAAGAACAGCAGAGCCAAATCATGTTAGAAAAAATTTGAAGAGAAAGAATTATCAAAAGACAAAGGGGGAAACTGCCAGAGATGATGAATTCCTCTTCAAAGGGTTTAATTGTGTAATGTCCTTGTTCTTTGTTCAGAAGCCCAACCTCCTTACAATCCCTTGTTTCTGGTCTCCAAACAATCCTCCTGCTCTTGTTGTGCCATGACACACACAGACATATCCAGACATGCCTTGTACTGTAATGGACAGACCACTCCTACCCCTCCTTCTCTTACAAATCATGCATTTACCTATTAGAAAAAGTTTAAGTCTCAGCCAACTGGGATCAGTTTAGATTGTACAGTCCAACCCTAGCCAATAGGGGAAGGACATAGGGACAGGAACTGCGTTAGGGATAAAAACCCTTTCCTTCCTTTGTTCGGTGTGCTCTTGCGGTCGTTAACAGGTGGCACCTTTCTGCAGAAGTAAATTGCCCTGCTGAGAAATCCTTTGTCTCAATGCTGGTTTTTCTCTCCAGCACGCTTACTTGTTCCCAACACAAGGAACACTCTTGCCTTTGGGTAAGGGGACTACCCTGTGTCCCCTCCCCACTAAAAACTGTTTCATCACTCAATAAAACTTCCCGCCTTGCTCACTCGAGTGTCCATGTGCCTACTTCTTCCTGGTCATGAGACAAGAACCCAGACCTAGCTAAGGAGCAAAAAATCCTGCATCAATACCACACAAGATGTTAATAATAGGGAAATGTGTAAGGCAGAAGGAGAAGGTATATGGAAATTCTCTGTACTAGTTGCTCAATTTTCTGTATACCTGTAATTGATCTAAAAAATAAACTCTATTAAATATGATAAAAAGAAACAAAAGCAATCAAGTAACACATTGGCCAAAGGTAAAAACCTATTGCGCTCATGGTGTAAGAAAACTGGCCAGGCGCAGTGGCTCACGCCTGTAATTCTAGCATTTCGAGAGGCCAAGGCGGGTGGATCACTTGAGGCCAGGAGTTTGAGACCAGCCTGGCCAACATGGCGAATCCCCTTCTCTGCGAAAAATACAAAAATTAGCTGGGTGTGGTACTGCGTGCTTGTAATCCCAGCTACTCAAGTGGCTGAGGCAGGAGAATCGCCTCAACCTGGGAGGTGGAGATTGCAGCAGTCGCAACACTGTCCTCTGGCCTGGGTAACAGAGGGAAACTCTGTCTCAAAAAAGAAAAGGAAAAAGAAAAGAAAGCAGAAAGACAAGCTTCTTTTAAGAACCTAGAAAAGTTTCTAACATTACTGATTCAACATTCACTCCCTTCTCCAACAGGCACAGTGCTGAGGACACACGAACACAAGACAAAGGCCCTATCCGGGAAGAGCTTTCATCTGGGGAGACACATCACAGAGATGATCAAACCAACGTGTGTACATGGAGAGCCTAGTCACGCATGCACCCTAATCAGCTTCACAAAGATTACTGCATTTTATAGGTATAATCTTCATTTTTTTGTTTTTTGTTTTTGAGACCGAGTCTTGTTCTGTCATCCAGGCTGCGATGCAATGGCACTATCTTCGCTCACTGCAACCTCCACCTCCCGGGTTCAAGCCATGCTCCTGCCTCAGTCTCTCAAGTAGCTGGGACTACAGGTGCTTGCCACCCAGCCTGGCTAATTTTTGTATTTTTAGTAGAGATGGGTATTCACCATGTTGGCGAGGCTGACCTCAAGTGATCCACCTGCCTCAGCCTCCCAAAGTGCTGGGATTACAGGCATGAGCCACCGCACCCGGCCCTTAATAGGTATAATCTTTCCATGAAATAAGTATTTCTCCCATTTTAAAATGAGAAATCAGAGGCTGAGAGGATCTGAACCCAGGTCTACCCCACTCCAGTTACCATTCTATTTCAGAGCACAGGCTTTAGAAGAGGCAGATCTGGCTTCAAATCCCAGTTCCACCATTAAAAGTGGTCCTTGGGGAGGCTATTTAATTTCATTAAGCTTTAATTTCTTCATCTTCTTCAACTTACAGCATTATTGAAAGATTAAATAAGAAAACATAAAGTGTTTGGCAGGCCCTGACACAGAGTAAGTATGGGGACGGGCACGATGGCTCAGGCCTGTAATCCCAGCAATTTGGGAGGCCAAGGTGGGAGGATCACTTGAGCCCAGGAGTTCAAGACCAGCCTGGGCAACATAGCAAGATCTCATCTCAAAAACAAACAAACAAAAGAGTAAGTACAATACTCAATAAGTATGGCTACTGTTCCATGCGGCACATGGACCTCTCAAGGAGGAAGACACTACTGGCAACGAAGTAAAGCTGCTGTTAGGCCCACAGTCCAGGAACCAGCTGAGCTCTACACAAGATGAGGAGGGGGACCTTCTGAATGCAAACAGCTTAAAACACTAAATATTTTCATTGGACATTTATCTTTTCTACTAAACTTTGAAATGCACCAAATAAAACCCATGTGTTCACCACACTAAAATAATTATCTCACTTGAGACCCTAAAAATACAAGATGTAAATCTCACAAGACTTTGTTAGAAACCAGTTATTTTAAGTATATAATTAGCTGACTAAAAAAAGGAACTAGGTATAAATAACAGCATATTAGGTCTCCTGCCTTCCACAGAGAAAAGAAAAGGCCAAAGGAAGATAATGGCAAAAAAATGATCATACTTCAGTTCAGGCACTGAGAATAACACGCTCCCTTTATAATATAAATTGTGAAAGGAAAATAAATCTTGGGGCCCCCAAATCACTAAGCTAAAAGGAAAAGTCAAGCTGGGAGGCAAACCCGCTTCCACTCCACTCAAAGTCACCCCTCTACTCACTGAGAAAAATGCTAAATGCTTCTGGCTGCCTCTCTTACCTACCTGCCACCTGGAGACCCCTCTCTGCTTCGAGTTGTCCCGCCTTTCTGGACAGAACCAATGTACATCTTACATATGTTGATTGAGGTCTCACGTCTCCCTACGATATATAAAACCCTGACCACCTTGGACACATGTTGTCAGGACCTCCTGAGGCTGCAGCGTAAAAGGTGCACGTCCTCAACCTTGGCAAAATAAACTTTCTAAATTAATGAAGACCTGTCTCAGATATTCGGGGTTCACAGAATAGAGAAAATACAGAGGAAATATATGGATTTAGTTATCTAATTCACTGATTAGCTACGTATACTATATTCGGTTGACAGGAGAAAACATGGCCCTGAAGATAAATATCAGTCAAGTGGAAAGGGAACTTTCATAAAACAAATGAAGGAGAAGGGGTACTGAGTAACAGGATGTTCTCTGCAGAGGTTTCCGGTTACAGGTAGCCCTGAATCTGGCTTCTAATGGCATTAACGTTTTCCACAGAATAAGGAAACCTGATCTACTTGGAAAAGAAAGACTGCATGTCAGGAAGCGAATTGCTCAGCTCCATTGTGGCCTGAATAAATGTAAACATGAGACTGTTATTCCCACAGTTCTGGGAGGTCATCTACTATCCTCAGGACAAAAGCTTTCTCCGCCACACAATTATCTGCCAGACTCCACACTGCACCAGTATCTACGGCCTTCAGCTATTTTAAGCCCAGCTTTCCTAGCAACTTCCTCCCACTCCCCACCACCACCCTCACCCACACCCACCCAATTATCATGTCTGCAACTCGGCTATCCAAGTGTCCTTTCCCTCCACTCCTCCAGCACTGTCATTCTAGGACTAAGACACAAACCGGGGAGGCATACGGCAGAGCAAATTAGAGCCTGGGCTCTCGTGTCAATGGACCTTGATTTGGATCCCAGCTGAACAACCGGGAAACAAAGGCCTCCTGTCCAAGTAAACAGAATGAAAGCCACCAACAAAGATGGAGCGCTGGGAAAAAGGGTTACTGCCCAGCAGGGAGACGGATCAGACCAGACAGAGCAAAAGGGAAAAGAGGTGGTGGGAAATAGGGAGGTTTTTCAAAAATTGAGTTTAATTGACCAAATTGGGCAGTCCCCCCTCAAACCAGAATTGGTTCAGAGTGACTCCCAGAGAGGTCTTTTAAAGCAAAGACTGCAAACTGGCCCCACTGGGAATTACGAAAGCCAAGTTCCTGAGCGCTGCGGGCTGATGGCCTCCAGATAGGCACAGGCGCCCTGCCTGCTCAGGGGCACGGCACCCGGTGAGCCCATACCGCTGTCAGCAGGTGAGGCAGCCAGGTCAGGGCAATCACTTGGTAACCAATTTCAACCTGTTTCTTCACTTGTAAAGTGGGATAAAAGAGCCTACCCACAAAGTAAGTGTGGGCAATAAATGAGATACTGCCACACAAGCACTCTCTAAATGTTGTTCCTAGACCTCTTATATGTTAAGTATTTTGCAAATTGCGGTTCAGTGGCAAGATCTCTGGCTGCCACCCAGGAGCCCAGGCTCCTCTGCAGGCCAAGCAGTATCATCTTCACCCTGGGCTTGTCAAGGTCAAATAAAAATAAAGAGCTGAATCCCTAAAACAGTTTCACTTGGGAAAAGAGAATCGCAACTTGGGGCATAGAGAGAGACCAGGGTGCTCTTCGGTATGTTTGAAGAAAAAACAGAAGGTTGGGCGTTTAATGAGAAAGAGAAATGTCACTCATCTACGAGGCCCTGCTGCGAGTTGCTCCTTTGATCTTAAAGAAACTGGACAGCATATGAAGACTGAATGTCCATGTGAATGCGTGACACGAAGAACCTGGTGACAGCATCTACTCTCTGCATGTGAACAGGCTCAGAAGGGTCTGAGGGACTCTCTGAATGAACTTAAAACTTCTGCCTGTTAAGAACAAGTTTGACTCTGGTAAATGGCCTTCATAGCTAAACTATAAAACCAAAGAGGAGGGAAGGGGAGGAAAACAAGAATGAAAAAGAAAGAAAGAAAAGCAAGAAAGGTGACATACTGTTTTGAAAACTCATTGGTACTAGTGAAGTTTCTGGGAGCTGGCAAGCTCTGACTGATGAGTGAGTGATGGCGCTGAGAACAACCAGTCTTAGAGTCACAGCAGTTATTTCAGCAGCAAGGAGGTAACACTGGTTTTAAAGTTACAGCAGGTCACTCTGGCAGCCGGCCTTCAAGATAATGCCGGGGCAGACGCTCTGTGTCCCAGCTTTTCTTCTTCCCTGGTCTCTCGACTCTAGTTTAGTTGGGTGTGACAGGGTAAGTCCAATTCATATCATCAATCTTCACGGACTGTATACTTGCTGAGAGCAGAACTCAAGGGGCTCAGTTGTCACTGCAAGCTCCAGACCAAGCACAGTGGCAGGAGCTACGTCAATCCCCTCCAGAAAATAACAAAGAGCCCAGGAGGCAGAGGCTGCTGGAGAATTGTCCCATTGGCCGATGGCATACCGAACTCCCGTCTCCCTGGTACATGGCCAATATTCTCAAACTAAATAGCTTTGAGTGCTTTAAACTTTTAAAGTTAAAAATATGATATAGTTTTATGTGAGGATAGTAACAACACCTACAAAGCACTCCAAAATATCCTTCATGAAAAAGAAAACATGACTATGAGAATTCACAATACTTTTTTTTTTTTGAGACGGAGTTTTGCTCTTGTTGCCCTGGCTGGTGTGCAATGGCACCACCTCGGCTCACCGACACCTCCACCTCCCCGATTCAAGTGATTCTCCTGCCTCAACCTCCCGAGTAGCTGAGATTACAGGCATGCACCACCATACCCAGCTCATTTTGTATTTTTAGTAGAGATGGGGTTTCTCCATGTTGGTCAGGCTGGTCTCGAACCCCCGACCTCAGGTGATCCACCTGCCCTGGCCTCCCAAAGTGCTGGGATTACAGGCGTCAGCCACCGTGCCTGGTCCACAACGTATTTTTTAACCTTTCCACCATATGGTAATAATGCAGTCAAAATACACGTCATGTTCATTTCCACAGATGTAAATACCACCCAGAAGAAACTGAAGACAATGTCATTCCTATTTTCCATTCTCATCTCAGCCTTACCAGTCAATATCAACTTCAGTTAAAATGACTATCAAATCAGTACTAATTTGATTCCTTGCATTGAAGGGTTGCCCATATTTTAAAATACTTGAGCCACAATAAGGAGCTGATGGGGCAAAGCGACCATCTGTGGGATTATGACTGAACGCCTTCAAGTCAGAATTCCACTCAGGCAGACGGGTACAGCAGTGCCCGCGGGGCCTCGATTGGCCTCCAACGGCCTCGGACAGCCGGTCCCTCCCCCACCGCGTGCCAGGACCAGGGTCCGGTGCAGAGAGCCCCTCGTCCTGGGAAATGCAGCCGCCCCCTCGCCCGTTGAGCCACCCCTGTTCGTGGGGAACCTGGCTCCAAACCATTCGTAGACGACCTGCAGAATTCAGGGTCGGGGATTCGTACATAGCAGAGCAGCTCCGTCACTGAGATCTATTGAAAGTCAGCCCTCGACACAAGGGTTTGTTTAAAAAAAAGAAGAAGAAAGAAGAAGAGAGAGAGAGAGAGAGAGAGAGGGAGGGGGAGAGAGAGAGAGGGAGGGAGGGAAGGAGGGAGGGAGGGAGCAAGCAAAACAAAACAAAAATTAAAATACAGAACTTGAGTCAACCAGGCACTCACATTAAACACAAATAGGATAACAAGGATGTTTATTCCCCTCCCCTCCTTAACTTCTGTTTAAAAAAAAAAAAAAATTTAAGGACCTAGCTGATTTGGATTCATGAAAGTAAAGCAAAATCTCTATGGCAAAGAAATCCTTTATGAAGCTTGAGTAATGCACAAACCCTCCTTTTAAACGAGAAATGTTTCCTTGAACCTTTAATGTTGACCAGTTATTCTTTTCCCTTTGCATAACTCAGTCTATTGACCAGTTATTTATTATTATTATTATTATTTTTTTTTTTTTTGAGACAGAGTCTCGATTTATTGCCCAGGCTGGAGTGCAGTGGCACAATCACAGCTCACTGCAACCTCCACCACTCCCCACCCTCGTGGCTCAAGTGATTCTCTCGCCTTAGCTGCCCTAGTAGCTGGGATTACAGGCGGGTGCCACGACACCCAGCTAATTTTTGTATTTTTAGTACAGACAGGGTTTCAGCATGTTAGCCAGACTGGTCTCAAACTCCTGACCCCCAGTGATCTGCCTGCCTCAGCCTCCCAAAGGATTGGGATTCTAGGTGTAAGCCACCTTGACTGGCCAGTTATTTTTATTATAACGTTACTTAAACAGGTGCAAACAGTTTCAAAAACAAAAAAACTCATGCAATTATAAAATGTGAACGATGTATACTTAATGGGGAAAATGACAATTTGTTGAAGACCAATTTCCCCTTCAAAATGAATATGGAACTGAACAGGAGGGGCACAGCTTCTTTCAAACTGGGCAGAAGCTGTTTGATGACTCACTACTCTCATCATTTTACTCTATTTAAATCTATATTTGTACAGCTCCCCATCTGCAAAGTAAGTACCCCAGTCTCTAGTCGGCTCAAATACATCATTTACATAGTAATTTCATCCCTATTCTTTTTGTATTTACTTTCACCCATTAAAATAGTATTATTCGTTGTACACAAAAAATAAAAGCCACGCATGTGCTGATGGTACTCAGCTGTAAGCATGCTACACAGATGATCTCAACGTGCCTATGTAGTTTTTCCATTATCAAAATAAAAGTACAAAGACAACCAATCCCCGCTACAGAATTAAAGACACCAGTTAGAAAAAAATGGAAGCATACATATCTTTAGATAAAAATCTTTATACTTAAGATGCCTGATCTCCGTCAATATATCTTGAATGTCAAATGCTTTGCATGCCACAATTGCTTAAGCCCTAGGCAAACAAGAATGTCTACAGGGCCATGAAAGGTTTTATTTCTCTTTGCTTTTCATGCATTTAAAGCAATCACATGATACTGAAAGCATCCAACGGAAACCAAAATATGCATGATATTCAAAAACCATTCCTAATCTGAAATTTTTTTGGTCTAATAAAGAGCAAACTGAGTATAAATCTCTCTCTAACAACAAAATAGCAGTGTGCATATTCCCCTTCAGATTCGCTTGGACTTGGCAGAATACGGTTTTACTTTCCAGAGTGTAAAAGAGAAATTTATGGACTTCAGAAAAGCATTTGGTGTTCTAGGGAACTGCAGCTGTCAGCTTTTAAAGATGCCATGTGTTTGCCCACATAAAAGAATGCAATGAGCTATGGAAATATTATCTGGTTTCATGAACCAGAATAATAACTCCGCAGAGTCATAGGCTGCCAATAGGAGTGGTTTAATCCACCAGGAAAATATTGATCATTCACTATTTATTAAATATCTACTGTGCGGGTTGTACCTCATAGATCTTGAAGCACTTAAAATTTAAATCACACTCTGAAGAACAAAGAAAAGAAAATCAGGAGTAACACTATGACTTGAACACTTAACAGGGTAAGGTCATCTGTAGAATTCTCTATCTTCTCTACCACCTCCATTCCCTCAACACAGGAGTTCACGCTTTTATTTAAGAGAGTCACCACTCAGCTCATCATTCCACACCGGCTTTTACACGCTATTCTTTCTTTGTTAAAAAATTAACAACAACGGCAATCATGAGATGTAAATTAAAGCTGTATTTTCAACAGATGGAATAAAATAGTGGTTGAATTCCTCAAGGAACTTGTCTTTTGGATCTGGAATCTATCAAACATAAAAGACAAGGGCCAGGAACAGTGGCTCATGCCTGTAATCCCAGCACTTTGGGAGGCCAAGGCAGGCGTATCACAAGATCAGGAGGAGTTCAAGACCAGTGTGGCCAATATGGTGAAACCCTGTCTCTACTAAAAATACAAAAATTAGCCGAGCTTGGTGGCAGGCGCCTGTAGTCCCAACTACTTGGGAGGCTGAGGAAGAAGAATCGCTTGAACCTGGGAGGCTGAGGTTGCAGTGAGCCGAGATCGTGCCACTGCACTCTAGCCTGGGCAACAGAGCGACACTCTGTCTCAAAAAGAAAAGAAAAGAAAAGAAAAGAGGCCGGGTGTGGTGGCTCATGTCTGTAATCCCAGCACTTTGGGAAGCCCAGGCAGGCCAATCGCCTGAGGTCAGAAGTTTGAGACCAGCCTGGCCAACAGGGCGAACCCCCATCTATACTAAAAATGCAAAAATTAGCCAGGTGTGGTGGCTCACACCTGTAATCCCAACTACTTGGGAGGCTGAGGCAGGAGAATTGCTTGAACCCGGGAGGTGGAGGCTGCAGTGAGCCGAAATTGTGCCACTGCACTCCAGCCTGGGTGACAGAGTAGGAGTCTACCTCAGAAAACAAAAAACAAAAAACAAAAAAACACTACAGCTGGGCGGATCACATGAAGCCAGGCATTCTAGACCAGCCTGGCCGACAGGGTGAAACCGCATCTCCACTAAAATTACAAAAATTAGCTGGGCATGGTGGTGCACATTTGTAATCCCAGCTACTCGGGAGGCACGAGAATTGCTTGAGTCCAGGAGGCGGAGGTTGCAGTGAGCCAAGATCATGCCACTGCAGTCCAGCCTAGGCAACAGAGTGAGACTGTCTCAAAAAAAAAAAGAAAGAAAAAAAGAAAGAAAGCTATAAAATTAATTTAAATTTTAAAAATGTACAATACAGACAACAGCCAAAAGGTGGAAACAACCCAGTGTCCATTGATAAGTGAATGGATGAGCAGAATGTGGCAGACACAATTGAGTACGATTCACCCCTGAAGAGGAAGGGAATTCTGCACATGCTAAAACACAAATGAACCTTGAAGACATTAGGCTAAGTGAAAAAACCCAGTCACACAAAAAGTCAAGTACTGTGTCATTCTACCCATAAGAGGTGCCGAGTAGTCAAATTTATAGGGACAGACAGAATGGTGGCTGCCAGGGGCTGGGGAAAGGAAGAATGAGGAATGAGTGTTTCATGGGGACAGAGCTTCAGTTTGGGGAGATGAGAAAGTTCTGGAGCTGGATGGTGGTGGTGGCTGCACAACGATGTGAATTTAATTAGTGCCACTGAACTCTGCACTTAAAAGTGGTTACAGGCCAGGCGCGATGGCTCATGCCTATAATCCCAGCACTTTGGAAGGCCAAGGAGGGTGGATTATGAGGTCAGGAGTTCGAGACCAGTCTGGCCAATATGGTGAAACCCCATCTCTACTAAAAACACAAAAATAAAAGTTATGGCCAGGCACAGTGGCTCATGCCCAGCCCACATGCTTGTAAATATAACGTGGACATCGCTAAATAAACTCAAGAACAGCAATTTGGAGAAGTACATAAAGCAGTCTCCTTCTAGTGTATGTTAAATCCGTCACATGAAAACATGATGTAATAAGAGCCTATTTATACAGCCTGTTGAAAAAATCATTCCTCTGAAAAACTTTTAAATAAAAGTTATGGCCAGGCGCAGTGGCTCATGCCTGTAATCCCAGCACTTTGGGAGGCCAAGGCAGGCGATCACGAGGTCAGGAGTTTGGGACCAGCCTGATCAACATGGTGAAACCCCGTCTCTACTAAAAATACAAAAATCAGCCAGGCATGGTGGTGCATGCCTGTAATCCCAGCTACTCAGGAGGCTGAGGCAGGAGAATCGCTTGAACCTGGGAGATGGAGGCTGCAGTGAGCCGAGATCATGCCACTGCACTCCAGCCTGGGCAACAGAGCAAAACTCCGTCTCAAAAAAAAAAAAAGTTGTAATGGAAACCACCCTCCTTTCTTCCTGTCCCATGTACTACAAATTCAAACGATGCAAATCCACAGCAGGGGTTCTCTGGGCTGAAGAGGCATAAGAATCACCCGGAAGGTTTGCGAAGCCACAGACTGCGGGACCCACCTCCGGGAATTCTGACTCAGTGAAGAATTAGGATTCGGAACTCTTCGAATTTACATTCTAAACCAACTTTGTGTGAAGAAAATTCAAATGAAGGTAATAGGTGTTTGGAGAAGAGCTTTCTAAATATTAATGCCATAAATCCTGCAACACACCACTGACCACTTAAATCAATTTACTTCTTAAAATATGTACTTGTAGCTTTTAGTTCTGGCCTTGTTTTTTAATACACACACAAGCATTAAACTAGGAAAAAGAAAAGAAACATACACATTTTGTGATTAGGCCTACCTCACGTTATAGAATAACTTATGAATTAAGAAAACAAGAATTATGTAATAACTCTTGGGTTTTAAATTTGGAGAAATCTTAAAATCAGATTACCATTCTACCAGAATCAAGAATTTTACTTAAGGCCGGGCGCGGTGGCTCAAGCCTGTAATCCCAGCACTTTGGGAGGCCGAGACGGGCGGATCACGAGGTCAGGAGATCGAGACCATCCTGGCTAATACGGTGAAACCCCGTCTCTACTAAAAATACAAAAAACTAGCCGGGCGAGGTGGCGGGCGCCTGTAGTCCCAGCTCTCGGGAGGCTGAGGCAGGAGAATGGCGTAAACCCGGAGGCGGAGCTTGCAGTGAGCTGAGATCCGGCCACTGCATTCCAGCCTGGGTGACAGAGCGAGACTCCGTCTCAAAAAAAAAAAAAA